>NC_092672.1:26328557-26631587 GCF_964355755.1 Antedon mediterranea
TCAAAAGGGGTTGTGGTCGTGCGTTGCAATGAATTCAATCGTTTGGAATTCGTTTACAAAACGTGTATTCTCGTTTCGTTTGTAAAGCAAAGCGAGTTTAATTTATAGATTGCATGATTGCTTTTATTTATTAAGTTATGTTTGTTTTCTTCAAAAACCTTTCGCAAAAAAAAGCTGGAAAATAAAAAGGTTTAAATATTAAATTATACATTATTTTTTTTGTTAAACGCGTCTAAACGTACCTATAATTATTAGTAATATTGTGCTGCCCTCTACCATGGGTTAAAGTACAAAATCATCACAACAATTTTTGCGGGGGTCTATTTTACTTTTAATTTGTCCCAAAAATAGAGTTAAATTTTATTTTTAGGATGGCCGACTTGCTAGGAAGTATACTAAATTCAATGGAAAAGCCTCCATCAGTCGGAGAAAAAGAAAAAAAGCTTGCTAAAGGTAAGTTAGTAGTATTACGCCAAGGAGCTAGCTTTTTAGCTACTGCTGTTGCACACAGCAGGACAGCCAGGCCTCTTTTTCTAGATTGGCTATAGGCCTAGCCTAGGCCTATAGGTATGTATATGTAGGCCTATGGGTTATCAGACGATCGGGCCCAAATCGTGAGACTATCGGGCCCATCAAGGGTGAAAGACGATCGGGCCCACAGACGATCGGGCCCAGTCCCAGACGATCGGGCCCAAAAAACAAGACGATCGGGCCCAAAACATTCTCGGGAAAATAAAAAATAAATAAATACTTACTTGTTTACTTGTTTACTTGTTTCCCGTACACTTTCGTCTACGGGATCGAGGCGAAGCACTCAGTGCTTAAAAGCCCCTCTTAGCAATAAAATCATATTCTATATAGTATAGGGTGAAAACTTCAGCGGGTGGTTAGACCATGCGACGTTAAGTTTTGCTTACGCGAATACAAACAACACAATAATAACAATCAAAATCAATCACATTTATTCATAAATCGAGAGTATTGGTAAGAAATTCTTAAAACCCGATCGTCTTGGGCCCGATCGTCCGTGGTCCCGATCGTCTGTTCCCCCTAGCTAGGCATAGAATAGGCATAGCCGTTACTAAATTTAGTTTAAAAAAAAGTTAAAGCCTAATAAATAGGCATAGCCTTTACTATTAGAGAGAACCTAGCAGACATGAGCTGCCCGAGTGGATTGGAATAAAAAAAGACTAAAATTGTAATAAGACTCGAATCGTCGAGTATCAGATAGGTAGTCAAAAAAAAGTTTATGCATTAATAAAGAAGGAAGATGATGATGAAATGTATGATACAGAATAAACAGGTTTATACAGACTTTTATCATATACTGAAATTTCTGCGAATAGGCCTATATTATTTGCCCAAGTAAAGCTGCACAATTAAAAAGTGCGCAAATCGTGCAGCATAATTAACATACTTAGTCCTTGTGTATTGATCATGATTGTATATTGATCCAGGCTAACGCTACTGTAGATATAAAGTGATAATATGCTCATCCATTAGTTCAACCAGTATTAATTAAAAATCGATAATTCTAAATTTAATTTTCAGAACGAAAAGCTAAACTTGAAAAAATGAAAGAAGATGATCGAAAAAGGAAGAATGCTTTTCGGGAGAAAATAGAAGAAAGAATAAATGCATTCATTAACGACAGTAAAGAGACGAGATTAAAGCTAGAAAATATGGACAAAATGTGTAGAAGTATAGTGTAAGTCGAGGCGACGGCAAATCCAATCGAACGTCAATGTTTCGTTTTTATGCGGCTCTGCGCATATCGATTGGTGCTTGGCCGCGTGGAGCATCGTGAAAACGAAACATTGGCGTTCGATTCGCCGGACCGGAACCGTGCCGGAACAGGTGTGGAAGACCCTTCCTTAAGTCGAGGATCTTTCACTGGTGGTGACCTTACCAAATCATCAGTCGTTTCATTTAAGTTTGTGTTATTTGTAGATGTATTTTTATTGGTAAAATACCAAGTATTTATTATTGCTAAAATTGCAAAATAACATCCAAAATTTGAGTGAAGTTTTCATCCTGATTTATTTTTCAAGTTCAATTATATAGGCCTATTTCACATTCATAACTTTATAATATACAGCTCAATACAATAAGCTATAATACATTCCAAGCTGGGTTACCAAAAGGGCTACTGTATATATATTGATACAAGGTTATTAAAATAATGATAATAAAATGATGATTGAAATATTATGATGCAATCTTTCATTACTAACTACTGTAAATTGAGCTAATTGTCTGTGTGTGGGACCTTTGCAAAGTGTCCTCTTAGTAGGGGTGTCCCTGTAAAAGGGGTTGGCTGCAACATATTGCCTCTTTCACAAATCAAAGAAAGTGTCCCCTAAATAATGGTGTTCCCTTAATAATGGTGTTCCCTTTATAAGGTTTTTGTTGTTCAGGCTAAATTGTCATACATTAAAAATACATTGTCCCCCTAAAAAGTTTATTTTGAATATGCCATTTTAATGTCACATAAAAGGTATTCACTTTGACCAAAAACTGGATCGAGAAAAAACAATTATTTACCCGAAAAAGGTGTAATTTAAAGCAAAAAATACTTAAATTGTCTGTCAGACAATGGTTTTTGGTTAAAATTAACCATTTCTTTTGGATAGGTGAAATAATTATTGATTTTTTTTTTTTTTTTAACTGAAGTGAATACTGTAACTTTTTTTAAACTGAAAATATGGCCTATTTAAAGTCTGATTTCATTAATTTTCATGTTTTTGGGGGTCAATGCATCTTTAAAATGTTTAGCTTGTTGTAGATTCAAACAATATAATAAATGTAATATAATCTTTATTATTTAGCCATGATATCGCTGATGTAGCTGGTTTAACATCGTTTTCGTTTGGTCTCACAGATGATGAAAGATATGTTATGTTATTTAAAAAGGTAAGATAAGATAAAAGTGAGGCTAAATGAGAAATGTTATAAAGACCTGGTTTCAAAAATGGGTTTCTAAGACTGAACTCCATAGCTCAAATTATGCTTCCCTTTTGTTTTTTCTTGTACACAATGAAAATCTGTTAAAATCATAACAAGCAGAAGGTTTGATTTTTGGTTGAAACAGCCTTCTCTCTTTCTCACAGATTTCCTCCTCTTTATCTGGGCAGTTTCGAGTTTACCTAAAGCTGCTCATAATTTACTAATTTTAAATATTTTTCAGGAATATGCTCCTACAGATGATGAGTTGGAAGCCTATAGACGAGGAGAAGAATGGAATCCTGAAATTGCCAAGGAAAAAGCGAGATTGAAAGTTAGTGATGAGAAATAACAGTTAATTTAAGAGTGCAGGGTTCTATGAAAAATATATAGTTTTTTTATTCAGTCTCTAATTTGAATGGCCCTACAAAACATAGTGTCCTATATGTTATTCATTTAGTTTCTAATCTATATTATAAAACTAAAACATCATTTTTTTTTTATTATATTATTTTACTAAAATTTAACCCAACTTTTGACAAATTGTTATGATAATGTAATTAAATTATTATAATTAATTGTATAATTAATTAATGTATGCTTACATTTCATTGATGTAAATTACATCTAAATTACTTTCACATAAAAAAAAAAAATTTAATCGTAAGTAATTAAAATTAACCCGCTGGCTCAATTATTAATATATTTATTTTAAAGTTTATTTGGTATAGGTTACTATTTTACTTTATCATGTGTTTTTGTAAAATCAAATTTTTCATTTTATTTCCCTTTTTTTCAGGAATTGGAAGAAGCTGAATTATCAAGCACCTCAAAGAAGGAAAAGTTTGTGCCTGCTACAAACTACAGAGATAAATATAAAAAACTTATAGGTGAAGAAAGTGCAAAAGAGGCTGCTCATAATTTAACACCCAACAAGCAATTCGGATTCGGTGAGTTTTGAATAATTAAATCAATTGCACCAGTATAAATTTAGTAAAAGAATTACTCGCTCCTAACCGGACATCTCTTCTTTACCTCACTTCAATACCTCACTACCCCTGAAAGTTTTTTGTTTGTGAGAAAAACTGTAATTAATTTCCAACTCTCTGAGCTACAATATGTCTTAGACATTTCTATCGCATGATCATTGGTATTGTGACTTTTAACAGGTTGCCTGTCGGGACATAATTTGTGGGTGGCCTTGGGAGGTCGGGTAGGCAATCCCTGTTAAGTACACATTAAAGCATTTGCTCGATTAAATTCCTATTTTTTGTTTTCTTTATTCAAGTTCCAAGTGCAAATAAAAAGGACAAGCGATCTGTTGAAGAAACGTTGAATGAAATCAGAGCGAAGAAGAAGTTGAAACAAACTGCAAATGAAAGCAATAGTGAAGAAGCAACAGTGTCATCAAGTACATCTTGATATAGTTACTAAGCAACAACAACAATGTGTGGTTGCTACACATAGACACCAGTATGGGAGCGAACACAAATAACATTGATACCTTATTGTGTATTATTGCTAAATAACCAGCAAAAACAGCAATACAATGTGTTTATCAATTGGTATTTACTTGTTGCTATGATGGCCACCTCCGCTGTAATTGCAGGAATATTTTCCAGGATATGTGATGAAGCATATCAACATTGGTGAAACTAACATTGATTGAATTACTGTACACGCTTCCCTGATTGAATTTGATATTTCATGGTCTGGGAAATTTTGGTTAGAAAGTGTTATTCACTGCAGTACATATGCTTATTTGACTGGAGTGCTTTTTATTTAGACTGAGTTTAAAAGCATCAACTATTCGATACCACAGTAGAAATCTCATATTTCAGTATGTCTGTCTATTAATACAGTTGAATTTTCCTTTGCGGACCCCAGTAAGCTTGTACTTCCTATATAATCAGTTAATTTGGTAATCTCTTAATTGTTAAAACCTCCCATAGTCACTCATTCATCTGTTGTTTGTTCTTCCTATCTAATCTATTCAACTAAATAAAATTACTCGTTTTTATATACAGTATAAACAATTGCCTTTAAATAATAAAAAGCTTTTTGAGCTATATCAAATCTCCCCATAGAGTGGCCGCAGACATTTGTTACTACATTCTGATCTTACATGAAGTATAGGTGTATAGGACCTATAACAATAATTAAATAACCAGTTATTTAAAAAATAAAAGGGTAAAAAAATTACAACTATAGTACAGATAAATTATTTGATGATGTGTGTGCATATATGATAACCTTTTTATAGAGCCATAGTAACCAGTTATTAGAAATAAAAGGGTAAAAAATGTCCATTTAAAATTTTTTTAATGAACATATCGACATTATAATATTTGCATTTAGGTAACATGTGTAGACCACATGACATAGTAAACTGTTATTTTAAAAGAATAAAAGGATTTTCGAAAATTTTCCTGTACTATAGTACAGAGTTATTTTTAGAATTTTTTGGGGAAAAATTATAGAAATATCGACTGTTGAGGTAAAATGCGCAGACCAGATTATATGATTCAGCGCATGTCAAATTATGATGGTTATTTTAAAAAATATAAGAATCGAAATTTGGCGATTTCCCTGTTGGTTTACTATAGCAGGGATTATAGTCTATGAGGCTTGCTAGCGCTGAATACTATTCAGATCTTTACGAACATTATGGAAACATAGATGTCTGTGACATCTAAGGCCTTTTGGATCAAGTTTAGAAAGAATCCTTTTTTAGAGACTCAAATGACACTGAGATCAGTACTATACATTCAGTGTTAACCTAGTCTACACTAGCAAACTTTTTTTTCCAAAGCTTGCTAGTGTTTAGACAACTTTTTCAAACTTCAGGAACACAAATTTTTAGAAGTTAGGACGTGTACATTTTTGGTATTTTAATACTTAAAAATAGTTTTCTGAGGTTTCTGAACTTAAGAAATTACAGTCTTTGTAGTCCTGCAGGTGGAGTAACTAGTAAGTAACAAGTTTAGACAGGAATGGCAAAATTCTCCAAACAGTAGAAAACTCTAAGTTTGCAAAGTTCAGTAAAGTATATATATATATACTTTATTGCACTGATGAAGGGCTAGTGTTGCCCGAAAGCTCTGCTAACTTTTCTGGCTGTTTTACTTAATCGTTTTGATTTAGCTTTTTGCTTTTTTTTTGTACAACATTGTCATTTTTTCAGTAATTTGCCTTTGGATTTATATATAAGTTTGCTAGTGTAGACAAGGCTTAATGTATGGTGAAAAATGAAATATAACTAGAGGGTGCTATAATATTTTGAAAAATATATCAACTCATAGAGGGCGCTATTGAAAATGTAAAGGTATCTATTTATAATGAATAGTAAACATGGGTATGTCAGACGTACCAAAGGCGAAAAATACAATGCCAGCTCATTATTTCACTTATTAAACAATACATGAATTTATTATAAACATCTTGCAGACCAATACTTAGCATATTTTTTTATTTTTCTTTATTTACAGTAATAGAAATTAGAAATATCGGGATGAAATTGCATTTTATTGGGAGATATGACTTAAATTATTGAGAGATCATTATCTGGAGAGTTGGGAGGTCTGGCTTAATGTAAGTAGTGTAATGGCTTGTTTAACTATTGTATTCCTATCTATATTGCAAGGGATTGTAACCCATCTAAAACTAAAGCATTTTCATCATTATCATTTTCATTTGGTGATGATGCCTGTGTCCCTTGTATACGCTGTTTATGCCTCTCTGATTGTCTTTCTTTTTTCTCTATTCTGTTTTGCTTCTTTCGTTGTGCATTTGTTAAACGGGTCTGTAAAAGTTTTAAAAAAATTTCCTATTATTAAAGGCCATGTGCAGGCAAAACATTTCTATTGATTATACATTTATATAATCATGTTACTAAAGGTAATAGTTTCACCATGTTTCATACTTTTTTAAATTTTGCTTGCGTGTGTGGTTTTTTTAAAATGAGCACTTTCTTGTCAGGTTTGGGAGTGAAAGCATTTAAAATAAACAGTAAAAACCTACCCTACCTTGTTGTACACTAATTTTCAAAGGGTTATGAAAAATAAATGGTGGGGCGAAAATTGTTATCAGTTATAATAGGTAATGTAACTTTAATTGATTTAGTTTCTTTAGTTAATTTTTAGTGTTTTAATGATGGCACTAGTTAGATTCTAGACAGAAATTTGGCTTATACATGACATTCCATTACTAATACTTGAATGCAACAAATTCAAAACACCCGGTGGTGATCTACTATACTAAACATGAACAAAAATATCCAATGCTACTTATTTGTTGACTTACTTCATTTTTCTTTGACTTTGTTCCTGTATTCTGGCTTTTTCCTTTATGTGGATTTTGTTTGTTTTTTACAATGTTTTCATTCGCATCGCCAAATATCCTCGACCCAGTTCCATTCGTATCCCACAATCCTCCACTATCGCTGTTGGATAATAATGATCCATCTGAAATACATAATTAGTATTTCCTTTTATATATAAAAAAACCCTGTTACACAATATCCCACAATCCTTAAAGATATATTTTCCCCATTAATTTTTTCAAATTCTGTTTACATTTTTTGTGGAATATGCCATTTTAACGTCACATACTGTAGTTATTAACTTTAACCAAAACTTACCCTGTACCTGAACAACTTTTAACTTAAGCAATATTAAAATTGTCAGATGGGTTTTTGGTTCACTTTAACAGTTCATTTTGTCTTTTTATAAGTTTAACCATTGTTTTTGTTGATTTTTTTTAACGGAAATAAATAACTTTACTTGAAACTACAAAATGGCCTATTTAAAGTCTGATTTTAGTAATCTTCATTTTTAATGTTTTTTGGGAACAATACATCTTTAACAGATTACTTGGATGGCTGGTTTGAGTGTACCTTCCTTTATTCTTATGCTGATGGTACATGTGTAAATATTTCTACGGAGCATATTTTCAAAAATGGGAAAATACAATACCTTCTTGTTGATCTGATGACAACAACAAAGCCATAATGAAGTCTACAGTTGATGGAACATCATAAAAATGTTCTTGTAAAGTTTCTCGTACTAAATTTACATCCTATAAAAAAAATTAATTGAGTCATAATAATAATTATTTAACAAATCAAGCAAAGTTTCTTTATGTAAATGTTACAGTTGACAGAGAGTGCCCTACGAGCAGGTATATATAATTCATTTTTTCTATTAATGAATTTGACATTCTTTTCTCCACATGTTGCATTTCTGTTAAAACATCCGAGGGCATAAGAAGGGATACACCTTAATTAACAGTTTTACCTGTACAGTAAATATTAATTGAAGCATTGTAACGTTTACCACCCAAACTGTGTACAGTGATTTAGTAAATATCAATCAACAGTTTCTTCTGTAAATATTTTCTAAAGCATGGCATCTTTTACCAGAATTTTTAACAGTGTTAAGTATCAATCAACAGTTTTTTCTGTAAAAATTGAGTGAAGCATCGCAACTTTTATCAAAATTGTTCACAGTGATAAGTATCAATCAACAGTTTTTCCCATAAATATTCACTGAAGCATGGTAACTTTTTGTGCACAGTGATCACAAATCAAAATATATTTTTGTAAAAAGTCAGTGAATCATGGCAACTTTTACCAGAACTATAATCAACAGATTATTTCTGTAAAATTCAGTGAAGCACATTTTTTTTTTTCAAATTACCTGTTAGCCCAATAATTCAAAAATATTCAAATTACCTGACAACCTGTTAGCTCAATAATTTGCATAATACTCATTTCAATATCATCTATTTCACCATTGCACAGATCTGAAGGCCCTCCACAAGCACCCTCATGTTTTATATTTTCAGATTTCTTTTTTGACGTTTTCGTTGTTAGAGAACCACAGGAAACACTAGTTGGTAACTGTAAATTAATCAAGAAAAAACATGAAATTATATATCATTTACTGAATAACTCAGAATGCAAAGAATTGTTTAATTGGAACCATTTAGAGAATGTTTAATATTAAAGAGATATAGAAACAAAATAAAGGTTAGGTATCCAATTGGAAGAAACATTTTCTGTTGGCTTGATGTCCAATGAGTGTATACAAATGTTTATAACCATATGAGTGTATACAAATTATATGAATGTGTTTAGATAGCTATTTCTGAAAAGAAAAAAACATATATACTTTTATTTTTGTGTTGTGTAATTCTGCATGATCATAACACTGTGTATAAAGGTTAAAAATAGAGAAGTGTAAAAATTATAAAATAACGAAAAAAGGTAGAAAACGGAAATTTTATATGAGACTGTAATACTTATGAAAGATTAAATGAAAAAAGGTGGTGTTTATCTACAAAAAAATCGATACATATTTGGTGCCATAATATATATTGGCATAATACTATGCTTGCCTCCATGGCATACCATTATAATACAGTAATTATTATAAATATTAATGGCAAGATTTGTTTTATAAAATGACATTTTATGTTTGGATGTGTCAATTGAAAAGTATAGCACAATTTGGTTTGGTCTTGCTTTTATATATTAAATATTAAATTTGTTTTCACCTCTGAGTTTATAGTACTGTTGCATTTGTTTGTTTGTTTGTTTGTTTTATCTTTATACTGGGTGACCTCTTCAGTCAAAGACTGATCTCCCAGAGGGCCCAGTTGGTGATCAGTGGCTGTGATGTACTAATACACCGGTGTAACCCCCCACTCGTCTCGAAAGATGTACTAGGTTCTTTAAAGTGCACACGAGCAAGTTGTGTACACTGGACCTACGGTTTATAGTCCTTATCCGAGAAGACTCGTTCTACCACCAGAACCATGGAGTGAGTGAGCCTCGAACCCCTGCCGATGTTATGGCTACGTGATTACGGTTCCACTGTCTTAACCGCTCGGCCACTCACTCACTCATTATCCGTAGTATTTTCTACTTGATAACAAATACATACCGAAGGTGTTTTAAAATGTGTTGGTTCATTGGTATTATCACATAGCTTGCGTACGCTTGAATAATGATCTCCATTGTGATAGGATATGTGTAATTCTCTAGACCCTGGTGCATCATTACCACTAACCTGAAAATACAAGAAAAACAAAAGAGCTTTAAAGTTTTTCTTAGGCAAGGTTGACATTGCATATAAATTATTATTTTTTATCAGCTTGGTTGGCTGTGATTCTTGTCTCCGGGACGAGGAATAGATAGCTAAGTAAGGAAACTAGGCACAAAGATTCACTGTCAACAAATGAAAATAATTAGTTAGTTAGATCATCATCATCAGCCGTGTTTCTGCCATAGTGAACGATTTCTAGCTGCTCCCTGCACTTTCTATTATGGTAAATCTTCGTATATGATTGTATATACAGACTTTGTTATTGTAACTTAGTGTATACAGTATGTATAAAGTTTAGGATGTTTTTTACCCTGAATACTGGAGCATTGAGTTGGTGTATGACGACTGTGAGTTCCTTTAGCCTGGCAAATCCTACAATTGCATCATTGCCAGCGTATGTTCCTGACTTCCGTAGATTAGAAACTGTGAAGAATATCAATTAATTAATAGTTTGAGAGTAACATTTAACATAAATAACACAACAAAACAAGATTGATAATATAAAAAAAAGTGAGACAAGCCATTATAAAAATTCTATATTTCAAACATTATTTGTTTAGGAATCAAAAATAATTAACAGTGTGAAATCTTTAGGTGCCAAGAGTGTTGAGATGGAAGATTAATTAACCAATCATAACTAATAGGATATTTAAATAAATCATGAACCAATAAAAATAAGTCCAGCTAATAATTATAAGCCTGGGGAAAAGCTTTACATGAACAACTAAGTTGGATGACAAAGCCCCTTTGTTGAACAATGGAGCATGTTTTTTATAACAAAAGAATTCAAGTTTTACCAACAATCACATCACTATTAGTATTATTGTAAATAAAAAAAGCCTAAATTATGTTTAAAGGTTTGCATGGCAAAAATCAATATGATTTATGGTATACCACATACAGTATGTAGTTTTGAAACTGTTGAGTTTCTCAACATTTCAATTAATCTGCTTCGATCATTCTCAGGACTGAGAGTTATAGTCTAGAAAAAAAGGTTTAGAATTTGAACAGTCTTTTCCGAATATACATGGTCTGTTTTTAAACATTAATTTACCATGTCTTTCAAACGGAACATCATCTTCCACAAAGGGCTCAAATAATTCACGATGATCTATTATGTATTGTACTGTGTCCTCCCTATGATGCAAATGGTTTCTTCCATGGCCTTCAAATTGGTCACCAAGTGCTCGAAATAAACAGTTACTGGAAAAAGAAATATTGTTAAAGTTCATTAAAATACAAATGTTTAAAGTAAGAGAATGGGCATAAACCAAGTCCGGATTGGTGTCGGTTAAGTTTATGCATGCATATTTTTCGCAGAAACATACAAAGTTTAACACCAACTTGTATGATTTGGCTGGCATCTTGATTGATATGGTTAGGAAGGAATTACGGTGAGGTTTTTTGTTGCTTTAACAATATTGTCTTTACTCACCATTGTCTTTTATTGGGTACATGGTTAAGCTAGTATAGTACATTCACACTTGAACAGAAGATGGTGCCGTTTGTTAAATAATGGAAAATCATATAAAGAATTAAACTGCACCATCTTCAGTTCTATGAAAAGTGTGAATATAGCTCTACTCTCACTTGCATAGAGGAAAATAAATTTGAATGTGGTTGACGCCCATTCTCTAAAATACTGAACAATATTTCTATAATAGTATTTATATGGAATCTGTGCATACCCATCTCCAGGAATGTCTCGTAATTGTAAACATAGAGTTTGTAGTTGGGTTGCAAAACCAGCAAAGTTTTCGTCGTCTGCCAAGTATGATTTGTCTTTTCTTTGTTTTCTGTAACCTGACTTAATAGCTCGCTCATCACGTTTTCTTTCTTGTTCGTCTTGTCGTTGACTTTTCGTCTGTTTTCCTTTACTATAATTCCTATTTTGCTGCGTCATTTTTTATCATTCTTCACATATTTTCTGCAAATAAAAAAAATACAATGACAAATTTCTTATAAAATTTAAATTATGCATATTGCTATTCTATCTCAGAGGTTCGTTTTGGGAGGTGATCATTTGGGAATGAAGAATAATTTAAAATTTCAATTGTAAGTAATACACTACTAACAATAACATTATGAGGGTCGAAACGACCATAGGCCTATATAGAATATACAACTCTCAGACGGCGACGGTTTGGTTTCATAATCTAGGACTCCTAGCTACAGAGTAGTACAGTTAGGGATCTTATTCTAGGCCTAGGCCTAGATAGATAGTCTAGCCTATGCCTACCTAGAGTAGTAGTACTTAGTAGTAGGCCTAGGGCTAGGCCTAGCCTAGTAGCCTACTAGTAGTAGGCCTAGGCCTAGGCTATATTATTATTACTTAGACTACTACAACTACTACTAGGACTAGGCTAGCCTATACATACTTTGCTAAAACACTAAAAGTAACACAAAAGAATACTACACCTTATAGGTTATTGCAAAGGCATTCCAATCTTAGTTTTTAGTACATTTATTACTCAACAAAGTGAAATGACGGAAATTTTGTTTTTATTTTTAATCACAGAAATACTAATGTCATGGTCGGCTGAGCAGCAGTAAAACGCTATGGAACGTCAAACACTGGCAATACAAATTACGAATTATATAAAGATAAAGCCTCTTATCTTTATTTTTTTGTTAAAGTATTATACATTCATTAGAAGTTAGCATAATAGAAGAATTATTCTAAATAACTGACAGATAACATATAACTGTAACTAAAATAATGAAGTTTATTTGTAATCCTAATTGCGTCAACTATTTTCCAATAAACGCATATATCACTTAACAAACGCAATGTGACGTACGAAATGACCGACAAAAAAAATTGTTAACGAGTTACGTTTTTATCGTGTCGACGATAAAAATCAGACCACGAAGGTCAGTTCCAGTTCCAAAAAAGAATACTTTTTACTAAATATGGTTTCTGAATCACAGCATAATATTTAACAGTATGTTTCCTATGATATTGAAGTATTTATACGTAGGCCTAATGCAAAATATCGCTTATAAAAAATGCTAGGCCTAGGGCCTAGGCTACTAGGCCTACCTACCTCTAGAGGGTAGGCCTTTTTAGCTAGGCCTAGCTTTATCCCCATCCACCTCTCTAGCCTGCCAGCCACCTGTCCTAGCTAGTAAAAGCCTCTACTCTAGAGGCCTAGCCTAGCTAGGGCCTAGCTAGAAGTCTACCTAGCCTATTCCATTGTAGTCAGTGAGTATGGCTACTTGGCCCGGGCGGGGGCTGGTAGTGTAGTGTGGCCCTATTTCATGCATGATTTGGTTATATTTTACGAAATTGAAATTCAGAATTGTATTTTTCTTGCACAATTTATTTTATTTGTAAATTAAATGTTAAGATTGATTGTGCTGTCTCTGACTCTGGTGGGTTGGTTGAGAAAAAATGTAGGCCTAGGCCTAGGCCTAGTTGTGTTTGTGTAAAATGCACTTTTTTCGCACAATTCAAAATTTTGCTAGGAAATCCTTGCACAATTTAAAATTGTAAACAAAGTATGCATTTTGATTCCTGATTCATGTGTCTGGCTATGAAAATGAAAGAACATTAACTATTAAATTCATTGGGTACTGAAATTTGACTAAATTAAGAATAATTTGCTACTGTAGTAATAGGCTGTACTTTTACTTAATTAGAATTTATTTATATTAGGATCGTTAATGTGTATTTTATCTATCTTTATGTACTGGATGTCTAAGGATGGATAAGCAAGCCTGCGAGCTACAGTGATTTTAATTGCTTTTGCTTATCCTTGCCTCCTTAGATTTCCACCTGTCTTGTTTTATTTCAATTTTAAAGGCTAAATAAAGAATGAATGAATGGCTTAAAACTTGCTGGCCAGTTTACCCAGTTGTACTGCTAGAAACATTGTATTAAGTACAGTATTAGGAATTGGTAGAAAAAAAAAAACAAAAACACATACAATATTTTCTTAAGGCACTAACTCTTAGTCAAATGTATAAAATTGTTGTAATTTTTTTTTGTAATGGTTTGTTTTTTATCCAAGAACCTGTACCTGAGTTAAGTCAATCTTTAAACAATCTTTTTCATATGACAGGTATAACTTCCGACACTAAAGATGTTGGAAGGTTTAGCAGCGTGGGTACTCAATACCTATCTTGGAGAATATGTTGAAAACCTTAACCAACATCAACTCTCCATTGGCTTTTTAAGTGGTAAGGTCATTCACATTATTACCAGCATTGACAATAAAACATTACTAATCCCAACATCATCAAGAAGGTCAATAACCAATAACAATATCATTGTAATCTATATCATCATCTCCATAATCTTCCTTATCATCTTCGACACCATCATCATTATCAATATCAGTAGCATCATCAACAGTCATCATTGCATCAGCAATTCTCTTCTTTTCATTTTTTTTGTTCAATGTATTACATATACCGTAATCTTATGTTTTTCTGTTGGAGAAAAATAAAATTGTATTGTCCCTTTGACTAATTCCAAAAAAATTAAAGATTTCGAAAAAAGGTGGGTCATCATTTTGAAGTATCATAATAGTTTTTAACTATCACCAACAATTTTTCGAAAAAAAAAAAATTTAACTGAAATACAGACGTTTTTTGTTAAAAAAATAACTTTGACTTCCAGTCAAAGTTTTCAATCAAAACATATCCCATAATGAAACGCGCTTGTTTGGCTACTCTGTAGTTCATAATCATAAAACTTCCTCATGATCTGTGTGAAAATACCTTCTTAACCGTGACGAGTTGTAAACAATCCTAATTTAGCATATGCATAATGCGTACTCATGGTTTGAAATCTTTGTTTACTTTCGCTCGTGACGATTTTCCAGATGAAATGTAATCAAACTAATTTACCTGTTAATTACGTAAACTTGTTGTTTTGGCTTAAATTTTCGACTTAAAGTGAATGACTTTAATATTACTTTGATATGGCAACTTTAAATTTACAATATTTTGACCTTCATTTTTTTGTGTTTCAAGGGACAATACATCTTTAAACAAAAAAAAACATTTAATACAAAGAAAATGTCTTTGTTTTCCATACTCATCCAAGAGTATGTGAATAAAATGCCAGTAAATTTAGAATTAATAAATTCATTCATTTCATCATCAGGTGCTGTCGAACTTGAAAATCTTCCACTAAGAAAGGATGCATTGAAGGAACTTGATCTACCCTTAGAAGTCAAAGCTGGTAATGTATTCTATTTATTCAATGATATTTAAATACAGGTTGATTGTAATTAATAACAAACATGGTTTAAAATGAACAATGTCTCAAAACAAGATACTCATCCAACTTTTTGCATTTATTAATATTATAAACCCTTTTGTGTTATAGAACAAAAGAATACACTTTAGTACTTAGTAATTTAGCACACAAATAGAAATTGACAATACCGTTACAAGCCAAAGTTTGTACAGTAGATTGTCTGGTCGTGTATTGGAACCAAAATGAGCTTTTCATTTTAAGAACATTTATTAATTTCAGTAATAGCAAAATAACAATACATACGATTATAAATTCAATGATATTTATAAATTTTAACATACGGCTTTACCACGTTGAAACACCGGTTCTCGTCAGATCACCGAAGTTAAGCGACGTTGGGCCTGGTTAGAGCTTGGATGGGAGACCATCTGGGAATAACGGGTGCTGTATACGGAGCTGGGGTCCCGTTAGGCATTTGAAGTCAGCACTGCTGACTCTTATGGCAGCCCCTGCATCTAGTATCTGCCTCAGACCTCTGGGTCAAGGTGGGCACTGGACGAGAGAAGCCCTTGATCAATGTTAGGACCAATCAAGGTGCTTTAAACAGTCCTGGCTTTGTTTGTGGCGGTAATTATCGCTGTTGATTTCGATTAAATAAAATAAAATAAAAATAATTAAGTAATATTAATTAAGACCATTATTGGGTATCACTATCATGTAAAACAAAGAAATGAAGAACTACAAAGCAACAAAAACATTTCATTATTTCAAAGTGTATTGTTGTGTAATTAGTAATTTTAAATTAAAAATCTTTTAAATTTTTTTTTGAAAAAAAAAATATGGATTTATTGTCTCTTTGACGAATTCCAAAAAAATAAAATATTTCGAAAAAAAGTGGGTTATTTTGAATTATCATAATAATTATTAACTTTCACCAAAAATTAGTAAAAAAAAAAATTTAACTGAAATGCAGATGTTTTTTTGTTCAAAAAATAACTTTGACTTCCAGTCAAAGTTTTCGATCAAAACATATCTCATAACGCAACGCGCTTGTTTGGCTACTCTGTATGCATAATCATAAAACTTCCTCGCGATCTGTGTGAAAACACCTTCTGAACCGTGACGAGTTGTAAACAATCCTAATTAGCATCATGCATAATGCATACTCATGGTTTGAAATCTTTGTTTACTTTCGCTTGTTACGATTTTCCAGACGAAATGTAATCAAATTAATTTACATGTTAATTACGTAAACTTGTTGTTGGCTCAAATTTTCAACTTAATGTGAATAACTTTAATATTACTTTGATATGGCCAATTTAAATATAGAATATTTTTCATTTTTTGTGTTTCAAGGGACAATGCATCTTTAACAATTGTTTTTACGTAATAGGTTACATTGGGCGTATCAAGTTACAGATTCCAGTGAGACATCTTAAGAGTGAACCATGGGTCATTTCAATTGATAATCTATACTTAGTAGCTGGTCCAGCAGCTCGGTCAGCTTATAATGCAGAGAAAGAGAAATCATGGCAGAAGGATCACAAAGATAAGCAATTACAAGCATTGGAGAGCCAATGGAAGGTAACAGTGAAACATATTATTGTACATCAAAATGAAACATTGCTGATGATAATTCATTATTATAAATTCCAGTATAGGAACAGTGTTTTGATTTCACAGAGGAGTACATATAGAAGATATTTGTACAGCACACCATAATATCACCACTTTTCCACTGTGGTTCCGGGCCTTGATAAGATCCACATACGAGACAAAACAACATTTTAATATTTAATTAATCCTGCTATATTTAGCCTGAAAACCAAAATTGTCAGTACGCTATAAATGGACCTTCTACGACCCTGGTTCTTTCCCTATTCCCTTTTCTCCCAATAATAATTCACTTTTTGTTCTATTGTAGGAGTTTTTACATCACAAAATCTTAGGATTTTAATCATAGCATTTAAAACACTACAGTGTACTATAGTAAATCAATAATTCTTGGTCCTCTCTTCTTCATCTTTTGTTGATGGTTGTTACAGAATTCAATTTTTTTGTATTATGTGTATCCTATGGACAGTTTGTCTGATATAAAATTGAAATAATATTATTAATTATACAGTATTGATATGTTACATTTTTTGTTCTTACTTTTTTAGGCCAAAATGGAACTAAACCTGCCAAAATCTGGCTCGTCATCGTGGTACACTTATTCAACATCACTTCTCTACAACATTATGGAGAACCTGCAGGTATATTTAAATTCTATTGACATTTAGTGCATGAAATTGGTATTATCCTTGTTCTTGTATCAAGAGAGTAGCAAACTTTCGTTTTGGGACAAAGGAGACAGCAATTTCTACAAAAGATTTTTAATTTTTTTGACATGCGTATAAGCCAAGTATACGTGGCTCTGTTCATTATTTGGTCGATTTTACATTCGTACTTTGTCTACTGTCTGAAGCTATTTAACACCCTCATAAATTGGATAGCAATAACACATTAATAATAACTACTTCAATTTCTCAAAACCTCCTATAACTTGAAACTCAAAATGATAGGATCAAATTGATTATGTACATATGATTGGTTTATTTTGTATTTATAATCTATCTTTTAGCTTGTAGTGAAAGATGTGCACATTCGTTATGAGGATTCAACAACAATACCAAATGAAACATTTGCGTTTGGTATCACTATAAACAGCTTGTCTGCTCAGAGTACTAATGAAAACTGGGTAAATTATAAACTATCAATATACTTATACATTTAAATTAAAGGGGTATTAACATGTGGGGAGTAACACTGTCACATATTATGATAGTAACGTCGTTCTTCTTCATCGTTGTGTGTTCTACAATCAACATCTTGTTTATTACGGAACAAGGAGGCTTAAAAGACTACTTTAAGTGGATATGTGTAAAATTTGCTGTGTTTGTTACTAGCATGTAAACAGGCATTTCCTGAATCGTACCATCTCAGTAAATCAGTGCTGTTTTCTACGAAACTGACAGGACTTGCTTGCGCACTATGAAAGTGATCAAATGCCAGTGAATGTTAAATACACAGTTGTATTTGCCTCATGAATTATTCATGATTCAAGAGATCATGTGTGCATAATCATCAAGGCAGCTTTGTATCCCATCAGCAATTAGTTAGCCTGGAGCATTAATACTGTGTGCAGTGTCCCAGGTTCAAGTCTGGCTCAATATATTTGTTTTTAGTGTATGGAGAAGATATTGACAGTTGTAGGCTTATATTACTGTAGAGTTTTGAAACTGCGAAGTTAATGAGTTAAAAAACAGTGCTTTATAGTATGTGAAAATGAAAAATGTGTACTGTACCAATAACTGGAGATTAGTAATATTTATTCTTATTTCTCCTTATCTAGGAAACCAACAGTGCTAGTGAAAGTGACAGCAAAATGCGCTTCAAGCTGATTGAACTCAAAGACTTTGCTATGTATTGGGATATGGATGCCCAGCTGCTTGGAGATCAAAGCTGGGAAGACTTGGCAGTAGGTCACATTTGCGGATTAATTAAGTCTACAAACCAAACAATTAGATAACCTTTAGGCAAATAATATATTAAAATAAATTGAAAATGATCCAAAACCACCTACTAACCCAAAATTAATCACAAAACCAACTATAAATGCAAAGGAAAGGCAATAAAAAAAAATCCTGTATTTTCCATTGCATTATAAAAAACATTGTGGGTCTGAGATATCCAGTGAGTTGACCGACACATTAAAGATAGGTATGGGATTATCTTCATCCTATTCACAGTACTGTACATCGTTGCAAACGCTACCGCATGTGTGGTATGTTTAATCAAGGGAATTTAACAGGAACTCATAACAGTCCTTTGGTCTTATGTCTGGCTGCGACAAATACCCACAGTGTGTACTATGTAAATATTCTTCACGGTGCACGGTGTCTGTTAGGGGGTGTGGAATTGATTGTATCGCAGCCACAGATAAACCTTTTGATCTTCGGAGCTCAGCATTCTGTTTGTAGATTGCCTTGGTTTAATCCTGTTTTAAAAGGGCTTGAATGCACTATAAATAAATAAGAAGTAAAACTAATAAATATATTTATTTAATCACTCGTTCTAGGCATCACTACATATTTCTACAGATAAAACTGGAAAACAAAATAATGTAAGTGCCTTATTACTTATTTTTTATATGCATTAATAGTTCTTATATTTTTGTGATTTAGTTTCATTCATCCGCAAATATGCAATATTTTTTAGAGTAGCTGTGGAAAGCTTAGTTCTTGCAACATCAAAAAGAAAGCATTGGGACATCTTAATTGAAAAAGTACTGAGCTTCCATGGATGACACTAGAAGTATCATACAGATTCTGGAATTGAAGAAAAACACTTGTACTTTTTGTGCCACAACTAAATTATTTTTCTTTTTGCATAATACAAATATTACATGTTGATTGAGTCGGTTTGTTAATATTATTGTATTTCTCCTATGTTGTAGAAACATGAGTATCTATTGGAACCAGTTACCGCCAAAGCTAAACTGAGAAGGAATTGTTCTCCATTTCCGCTACGTTCTCGTTTAAAACCTCGCTTCATCGTTGACTTAGAACTCGATAAGATACCACTCTCATTGTCACAAAGTCAGTATCGGTCATTAGTTGGTCTTTTAAAGGAATTCGAAAGGCACTCGCAGTCACTCAAGTTTAGGAAATACAGACCAGAGGTTCCAATAATAAACAAGTGAGTATTATTTTTATTTGCTGTTATGTATTTTGTGGCCATTACCATTTATTTTGTAATAGCAGATTTTTAAAGAAGCCTATAATCTCTTTCCTATTTCAGTCTGTCCCACTATCATCATCTGAGACTATGTCTACCACAGATGCAGCAAACTCTCTATATCTGAGTGCAGACATTTCATTTGCTTGAATTGCACTTTATAAATATCACTGCATTACACATTTATAACTATATTGAGGGCAGCATAGCTGGAAAGCAAATAATCATGAAAGCATGTTGCCTAAATATACAAACAATAGGGGCGTGGTGATTTGCTCGTCCACTTAGTAAACTGTTACCATATGACATCAATTTTATGATTTGCGCATTGAGAACTTTTTCAGTGCCAAATGTAAGACATTTTTTCAGTGAAATTTTGATGTTTTGACTGAATTATGAGTAGAAAACTCTGTAATTTGGCACAGGCATATACCTGTTCATATGCTAGTTTAGCCTGATTATATCAATGTTCATAATTAATTCCCAGCATTGTTTTTATTCTGTTTGATATTGATTGATACAAATTATGTTAAATTTCAGTGCAAGACAATGGTGGCAGTTTGCAATTACCGGTATAATGGAAAATATAAGAGAACGCAATGAAAAAGGAACTTTAACATTCATTCAGAAGAGATTGCAAAACAACAAGCAATATATAAGTATTTACTCAAAGATACTGACAGCTGATGTAGAAAATAACAAGGACAAGGTAACTGATTTAAGAGCCAGATAAAGGTCTTTCAAACCTGTTCCAGCACGGTTCCGGTTCGGCACCAGGAAAGAAAATCAAAAATAAATGTTTAGTTTTCACTACGCTCTACGTGGCTATGCGGCAATCAATATGCGAGTGAAATAAAACATTGATGTTCGATTTGATTTGCCGGCAGGTGTGAAAGACCCTTTGTAAGATCTTGTTCTGTTCTGGAATCTTTTGAACTAAAACATTACCTACCTACCTACTATAGCAACATAATGTTTTATTTCTTACTAGCAATTAAACCCACCCCAGGGCGGGTTTCAAAAGTAGTTTTGAGAAGCATTCTCAGTACATAACACCTAACGCCAGTATATCCTTATACTCACCAACCTCCATCCCTCTTCAATAACACCCCACACTCTTTTTAATAAAAAAATTCTTCCCAGGACAAATTCAATTCAACGTTAGCTTCAAAATGAGTGGGGTATACATAGCTATGACAGGCCTATGAAAACTGTGTAAATGAATAGGTGTCATATTGGCTGATAATTAAAATATCTAATTTTGATACTGCAGCCCACGGCCTTCTTTCTAATCTCACCATCCCAGCCACAATTAACTAACCTTAACTCATCCCCTGGACAGTTCAAATTTATTAACTTTTCCTAGTACAATTCCAATCACATATTTCATTACGCCAGTATTTCCGCTCCCCCTCCTCCCTCCCAACACACCCTCCCAACACACCCCAGATACTGGGTGATGTGTTAAAGACGGTTCCAGTACAAATTATGTTAGCCATCACTCCCAACCCATAATCCCTCAGTAGCAGTTTTCAAATGCAGTTTAAAACATTTTAAGTACAGTTTCGGTCATGGTGATAGGCCTACATCCCCACCACAAACTCCAAGTCCCTTCCTAAGGATTATTAAAATACTGATAATATTAAAGTAAAGTAAAGTATGGTAAAACATTTTCCAACCACAATTCTGGTCAAATTGATAGCCTACTACCCCTAGCCTAAGCAAACAAAATTCCCACTATCCTCTGACCCTCTGATTGATTACATTATGAACATACGTTATATCAAACTTTTTATAAATATAATTATATAATGATCTAGAAATGATTTTGTTGCTTAAACCAACAACTAATTGTTTTGCTCTAAAATTTATTTTTTTAAATGTACTGATGAGATTGTCAAAAATGGTTTATAATGTACTTTGTATTTACAATGTATACTATATATAATATACTAAGGTACCGTTTTGATCGTACGATTAATCGGGAAACCACCTCACGACAATATTAATGGGCAGCAAACTAATTTTGTGTATCGTTTTTTTATTAAGGAAGAGTTGGAGAAACTCGAGGAAGATTTAACATTTGATGAAATTCGTTTACTGAGAGAATTGGTATTTGGCCAATTAGAGAAAAGAATAGATGATGGAGAGGTATGCTATGTATAGTTCAATAATTGTTTTTATAACACACCTGAGTGTATCCTTGCCATTTGATTGGTTAATGATGCGTCATGTGCCGTTAATTATTAGGAAAACCGATAATGGTTCTAATGCATGTTCAACTTTTTGTCAAGAATTTGATTATTTTCTGCCAACCAAGGTTGTGACTAATCCGTGTTTGAAAACCAACCAGAGCCACTGATCATCACTGGGCCCTCTGGGAGACCAGTCTTTTACTGAAGAGGTTACCCAGTATAAATATATATCAAAATCAAAAACTCCACATGAAAAATTATTGCCTTTTTCAATGTCATAGCCTCCTATAGCCTTTGACATTGATTCAAGTCTCAGAAAAATTTGATTTTGATACATTTTTTTAAAGGAACTGTTTAAAAAACCGACAGAAGCACCGTCACAGCAAGGCTATGGGAGCTGGCTTTGGGGATGGGGAGGATCGTCAACTGTTGAAACAGCTGCTACACATGATGAAGGTACAGATTCATCAGTTGATGGACCGTTGTACACTGAGGAATCAGCAAATACATTGTCTTCTTCTCCCCCTGCTTTTGGTGGGTACTTTCTATTATCATTTTGTGTAAATACTTACTTACTTACTTATTATGTCATAAAAAGTCTGAAATTTAAATTAAGATCTAACACTCTACCTTTAGACTTATAAATGGTCCAATGATGTGTCCGGTCTTTGTACTTTATGTGGGAATGGTGAAATTGAAGACATTAAACATTTTTTTATTAAACTGTAAAGCATTTGATAATATTAGAATGAAAGAATTATCCATTCTACAAAATAATCTTGTGCTCTGTAATGATTATGACACATGAAATCGTTACACAACAGCAAGTGCTGATGATAAATTACAGTATATTTTAGGTGGAGATTCTATCGCGATTTGTAAAGAATCTGAGACCTTTTTTGATTAGTTTTGTAAACAATACACAAGAGCTGCATGGGAGAAACGGTCAGAACTTAAATCTCCCAATATATAGATTGTTTTTCTTTTTTATTGTTGCTTTTATATATGATTTGTAAATATTATACACCTGTGATAACAACTATAGGTCATCAGTACCTGATGTTGAAACACAATGGTTTGTAATGTAAACTCTTTTTTTTATATACCTTTTTAAATTATCAATTCAAACCTATGATACTGTAGGACAATTTAATACAGTACCTGTATTACCATGTTGATAATGATTTTTCTTTTATATTTTTGCAAATAGTTTAAGAACCTGTATCCGTCATATAATGTATTGTTTTGATGTATTATGTTAAATTGGATGCACCACTTCTGTGTGTGCCACTGATGCAAAGGTGTCATTTCCTAATAAATTATTATTATTATAGTGCAATTGTGTATCATTGACATTTAATTGCTAAACCACAAACTGTATTTCTATAATAAACCTGTTTTTCTATATCTTTATTACGTTTCAATTTGTAATTTTATGAAATCAGTGATTAACATAGAGCTTGGATAGTTACATCCAATTTGGATCCAATCTAATTTGTTTATATTTATTTTTTTTAGATGAACAAGAACTAATGGACTTTATTGGCGACCCAATGGCTGACAGTACTCTACTGAGACGAGATCAAGTCTTTGTTGTTTTGAACTTTAACCTTAAGGGTGGGTCGTTCATCCTTTGCAACAGCACCTCTACAGAATCATCAGATCAGCCATCAACTATAGCTGAACTCGAGTTTACAGGTGTAACTATGAACATTGAATCTCGTCTGAGAACCAACTCAACATTTTTTGGTGCTAAATTGGGGGCGCTGTATTTAAGAGATCGAATGACTAAAGGATCTTTATTTCCAGTAATTGTTTCACCACAGCTTAAAAAGGTATTAAATATCCGTTACCCTTTTACACCACAGATTTAAATTGTAAACAGAAAATACAGAAATATGATTTGAGTACAGATGGGAAAAGATGTTTCTCATGTAATCAATCAACTACTGTTTTCGAGTGGTTAGGGCACAGGCACTGCAAACTATAGCCATAACGATGGACGATAAATATATAAAAATGCATTTTTTTTACATAAAACAAAATAAATTAGAAAGGTTTTCGTTCTAGAACTATAGGATAATCATTTATGCTGTCTTTGATAAAAATAATATTTTTTAAATTCCAATCAAATGACGTCATGATAAATAAAAACAATAAAATCGTTCTATTGTCACGATATTATTGCTCTTACTAATCATGACGTCATTTGATTTGACGTGTGAGAATATCATTTTCATCAAAGGAAGCATAGAAGGTTATTCTATAGTCTATTGTCTATTTATTGTCTATCGTTATCGTCCTAGTGTAAATGGGCCTAAGGCTCTCCTAGAGCTTGTGTGCACCTTGAAGAACACATAAGTGGGGCTTACCCAAGTGTACTTTTCCATCTCAAATAACATATATTTAGCATGTGAGGCAGTAAGGAGACACAATAAGGAAGGTTCAGTTCAGTTCAAAAAACATTTATTTGTTCAACAATGGCATTATACAGTATAATATATAGATGTGTACATAAATGAAAACATTAGTAATAAGCCATCATTTGGGGTCTTCTCTAGAAGAAATCAAGAAGGATAAGGATGATGAACTGCAAATTTAAAATTAAAACCGGACAAATTTAAAGTTTGAATTATTTGTTATATAATCATCAAATCAAATTATATTTATAATAAATATTAAACATTTTCTTTTAGGATGAGGTAGTATCACAATCAAGGACTCAGTTTGGGTTGTTTTCTCGGTTAACCAATCCATCGCCTTATCAGAATCAAGCTACTAGCATAACCCGACAAAAGTCTGAAGATGTACTCTTTGAAATGACATATGAATCTAACCCTCCAGGCACAAATGTTGACTGCAAGTATGTATTAGACAATTCCGATCCTCTGTACTGTATCTATAATTTGTACAGTATCATAGGCATTTTTGTGATACAGGGTCATATGTATCACATAAGACACCTGTATCAATGCCATGTACATAGCCTAATTGTAACATAATACATGTGATACATACACTATATGTTTGCACTATATTAAAGAATTTGCTTATGATACTGTACAAATTATGCTATACCATACCATATAGAGAATCAGGTGACCATTTAAAAAATTAAATTATGTCTATGTTTCTTTTAAAATTTGTAAAACATTCTTTATCTTTCTTCAAAAAATTACTTACTTGGCTCAAAGACCGGGCCGGACCGTTAATGAACCACTAATTACCCATCATTAGTTCAACTTAAAGCTTTGTAACAGACACTTTATGAGGAAATAAATTATGTGTTTGGTTCAGTAGTGAGTTTGTAGAGAAAATGATTATATAAAAATGTGTATGTATATTTGTATGTATGGCCGTGTTTCCGCAGCAAAAACATAATTATCGTTTAATTTTTTAACCAATAAAGTGCCAATCACATCACAACAATTTGTCCTTCAAAGGTTAAAAATTATAGCATTTAACTGATAATTATCTGTTTGGATGAGATAATTGGTTATCCGCACTTGGCGGATAACCCCTTGTTATTGTCAGGATCTTTTTTTTTCTTTTTTTTTTTTTTCTATCTTATTCTTCTTTCTTTCCCGGAATTTTGTTCGCAGCGTATCTCTAATTCTGGCCAATATAAGATTGTGTAACTTTGTCATAAGATTGACCTCTAGCTGTAGATGTGCAGGACGTTTCGTTTTTTAACTTTAGAGTCGCGCAGCGTAAGTTACGCGCGATTTTATGAATTTCAATGATTGATCATAGATTAAAAATCAAAAGTCATTTTGTATTGAAACTTGGTGAAAATTTAAGTCATATCAAGCGCAAACTTTCTATGGATTAAAAATGGCATGTTTTACAAAAAGTTACGCGTGCACGCGCGTTTAAAATTTTAAAATGCGAAAAATCAATTTTTAATCAACTTTCTACGCGTTTCATGTCATTTTAAGCATTTGAAAAATTCCCACGAGTGCGCAATTTTTTTACGCGCACGTGCGCACGTAGCGCAAAAACATATTTTTTTTGCTTGATTTTTGCTTTTTTAGCCTTTTATAGTAAATTTACCAATTTTCAATCAATTTCGACTTAAAATCACGTCATACGAGCAAGTAGAATTAAACAATTTGCGCGCATTTTTGATGAAAAAGTTAAAAAATTTGTCAAAATTATGCCTTTTTTTAAACAGTCATAGATTCTAAACTTCGTGGTGAACTTTTTTATAATTACATATTCTGGTAGTAGATGAGTTGCAGATATCAAATCATGCATGAATATGGCTAACCGGACATTGTGACGTCATCGTATGATCACGCGAATATGAAATATAGGATTTTTGTCTATTTCGTCATAGGTTATCATATTTAATAGAGCGCATCTCCACTTATTCGTATTCCATTTCCCCACCATTTTATTATATTGTCTAGGTCAATAAATTATCTTTCGCATGGTTTACCATTTTTAAAATTGTTACGACGTCATCATGTTTAAAAGTGTAATAAACTTGGGTCACTTATTTTCATCAAATTTTTTATTTCCATTAAAATTAAATATTATATAGCTCCTCAGAATGAAAAGTGAGACTCATGATTAAAACGTTTTCTGGAAGCTGTTGAATAGTAGATACGAATTCATGTACTCATTTTGCGCATCGGCTGTTGTGACGTCATCATATGGCCAGTTTAAAAGTCGTTTTTTCATATATTGCGTCATAGTTCATGACTTTTAAAAGAGCGTGCATCCATATTCTACGTATCCAAATTTGTTTAACACGTTGATATGTTGTTGCTCAGATAATTCACTTCCAAAAATGCTTTCTACGTATTTCATTTTGATGACGTCATCATGTTAAAAATTTGAATAAAAAGCCGGTTCTGTTATTTTCACCTATTCTGCCTTGTATGTAGTATATATACAGTATATAGTGTATACTGTATATACTTAGACAAAAAATAGAGGGCACACTAACATTTTATTTTCTTCAGGTCAAAATGGTATAATCGTTAATCGCAATATTCTAACGTTACTAACCTAATTCGTCCATAGTGACGAGTTCAAATCTATTTTTTTTTTATATTATTATCCTTCTTTCTTTCCACCAATTTTGTTCGCAGCGTATCTTTAATTCTGGGCAACATAAGATTGTATAAATTTGTAATGGACATGCCTTTATGTTTCTTTTTGATGACATCAAAGAATATTGTTCCCGTAATTTCAGTTCTGCTATTTACCATAATATACTACAGTACAACCAGTTACAGAATTATGTGTGAATAATAATAGCAATTTATTGTCTCCTCTGCTCTGTGTTTTGATCCAATGGAATCTCAGTTCTCAGTTACAGTGAAACTTACCCCAATAGATATAATAGTTCTCATAAAACTAATATCATCACACCATAACTGTTAAAAATAATCTTTTATTTCAAACAAATAATAAGTATAAAATGTATGTATTTATAAAAGCTTTCATTGGTTATTGCAAATTGTACCAAATTGTCAACATATAGTAGGCTGTTTATACTATACAGTAGTTTATTTGGTGATCAGTAATTTTACTTAGTACATTATATACATGTTCATTTGTTAGTTGTGGATTCATTAAACTTATATTTATTGATCTATTTATAGAAGATTCTTATTTTTTTAACAATCATTAATATAATTAATAATTTAATCATTGGCCGCGTTTAGACAATAGCTATGAAAGAGCGAATGACTGCATTACTGACTGCCTAAAAATCCAGATCCTATTATAATTGAAGAGTTGAAACCATTCTATTGAACACCTAAAAACCAAAACAAAATAAATTGATTATTTTTGCAAATGAGCAAATTTATTTTATTTATTTATTTTATTTTTATTCATTTGACAGCCAACAGCGATGAAACCGCCACTAACAGGTTGAATCTAAATTACTGTATTAGTATTGGTAATCTTATAAAACAAAACGTATTTTATTCTTCTGTTAAATGTAACTTTTTATTTTTAACATTACTTGAATACCGGTAGATATTGAAAGAGTATTATGTTCACAGATTGCAACATTGCATATTCAAATTCAGAACAATATATATATAATAATATAACAAGATTAAAATGTGTTTACTCACCGGATATTGTTTCTCCTATACAGGAGAATGACATGGGTTGAAGTTACAGATTATTCGCTGCCACTTGTGCATAGATAATAAATCGATTATTTTTGCAAATGAGTAAATTACTGTATTAGTAATTTAATGTGGACCTGGATAGATAGAAAAAATAATATAAAAAGCAATTATACAACTGAAATTATGTATAGACCTAATGAAGTATTGGTAATCGTGTAAAACAAAGCGTATTTTCTTCTTCTGTAAAATGTAACTTTTTATTTTTAACATTACTTAAATACCGGTAGATATTGAAAGATTATTATGTGCACAGATTGCAACATTACATATTAAAATTCAGAACAATATTTATAATAATAAAACTCACTTAAAAACAAGATTAAAATGTGTTTACTCACCAGATATTGTTTCTCCTATACAGGAGAATGACATGGGTTGAAGTTACAGATTATTCGCTGTCCCTCTTGCATAGATAATAAATTGATTATTCTTGAAAATGAGTAAATTACTGTATTAGTAATTTCATGTGGATCTGGTTAGATAAAGAAAAAAAGAATATAAAAAACAAGATTAAGATTAAGATTTCTCCTATACAGGAGAATGACATGGGTTGAAGTTACAGCTTATTCGCTGCCCCTCGTGCATAGAGAGTCAAATGATTTTCAGCTTGTTTTTATCAAATTGTTTTTTTTTCTTGATTTGTATTCAGTTTATTTTCAATTCTTAAAAAGTTTTTATAGTATTCTCCTGAATGATTTTCCTGTATATTATATATTAATATATTTTGACGTTCTTGACCACGCTTGCACATATAGTGATAGGCCTAATAGTATTTCATTTTGGTTTTTCAGTTTTTCTCCATTTCATAATGTAAGAATGTAATAAACAATTTGAAATAATAATGCTATGCAAGTTCAATTTCTATTTACAGAAATATAATTCAAATACTTAAAAACCATTGCTGCAATTAAAATTTAATTTGAATGGCTTCATGATAGCTATAATAAATTGGAATTACTTCAGCCTGTACTGAATCAAGACCTTTGCTATAAACATGATCAATCAATGTATTGTTTTCAGTGGTGGAACATGTAACATGTTGTCGGTACTCATTCTCTGACATTAAATTATTCACTCTGGAAGATTGTTTGAAAAGATTTTCATTAAAATCACCCATTACAATACATTTTGTACTCACTTTTTGTAACTCTTCCAAATATTTTCTCAAATTTTGACAGAATTGATTAATATCATAGCTTGGGGGTCGATAAATTACTGACACGGAAACTGAAATTGGACTTGTTATTAAGAATGAAACTGCTTCTATATCATTATTACGTATGTTTAATCTGCTTGTAAACGTGTTCTTGGTATACACTGCAACGCCGCCATGAGCCTGATTTTTTATTTTGGAACTCAGATCATTTGTATTGGAATACGAATCATACCTTGCTTGGTGATACAATTTATACGGCTCAATACTTACATCAAAAACATCATCATCCTTATTTAACCACGTTTCAGTTAGACATATAATACTAGAATTCATAAATAAATCATTGCACTGAAGATCAGCAAAATGTTGTTTAAGCCCTTGAATGTTATGTAACATTATTGAAAATTTAGAATCCGAATCATGACCTTGTTTTTTAAATTGTACATATGATTCCATATTATTTAAGCATTTCTTTATGTTTGGATCACAATAAATCAGATTATGATTAAGATGTTCAATAGTAAGTCCAGATACTGAAGTAACACGACTGAGGGCTACGTATGCTTGTCCAGGTGCAAAGGTATTTTTAAGGCAAACTACTGCTTCATTCATTGTCAATCCTTGGACTTTATGAACTGTGCATGCATATGCTAATTTGAGAGGAAATTGTTTTCGACTGTATTTATTCCCCATAGATTCTTTAAACATTTCAATTGCCTGAACACCGATTTCATTATTATCAAACTTTACTTTAATAGATACTGGTTTGGCGTTACGATTGGGTTTGACTATTTCATAAACATGTCCCATACATCCATTCGTTAAGCCTTTTTTAACATCTACATTTTTAATCAACATCACTCTGGCATTAAGTGCAATCCACAAATAATTTAGTAAACTAGTTTGACGTGAATTCCGAGGTTTCTCACAAATTTTAGTCTGTTTCTTGGCGTTTACTACACTATCTTCTGCTTCAATGCATACAATGTCTGTACAGGTTTTGTGCAACATTTTTTTATTCCATTCATCAACTTGTTTATTACGTGGGTAAATATGAACAGCATCTTCACATTCTTCCCCTGTTTCACGTGATTTTAAAACAAATAAATCGTTATCAGACAAACAATCATGTTTTTCTTTTGTACGCAATTTGTTTAACAATAAAGCAAATTCTTTATCTTCTTTTTGTCTCATGATTTGGTCTAACTGTACTTGCTTAAAGTTATCTAACCACAGTGAGCTTTCCAATGTGTCTTTATATAACGAACTGCCCATCACTGGGGGTAACTGATAAAAATCACCAACAGCAATTACTGAAATGTTACCAAATGGACTATCGTTGCGTACTTGTTTTATTTGCCTTAATCTTCCGTGGATATACCAAAGTAACCTTTGATTTACCATTGATATTTCATCTATAATAACAATTTGCAACTGACACAACTGATTACGAAGTGCACTTATTTTTTCTTCTCCAAGTGGTTGATACGGAAGTGAAATATTAATCGGGATAGACAAAGCGCTATGAATTGTTTGGCCTTTAATATTATATGCTGCGATTCCTGTAGGAGCTAATTTCAATATTGACGAATCATCGGGATTTTCCATAATTTTTCCAAGAATACGTGTCGCTTCATTATAAATACAGTTTACCAAATGACTTTTTCCTGTACCAGCGCCACCAGTTATGAAAGTGTAAAATGCTTCAGGTTTTTTACCATTAGCTTTGTCTAAACACCATTGTCTTGTCTTATAAAATATATGTTGTTGTTTTTCATTTAAAGATCGAATCATTTTGTTCAATTCTGGTCTTGGAATATTAGATGAATTAGACTCTACTTTAGATGTATGATTTTTTTGAATTCCAAAATCTGGAATGAAAAATTCATCTTCTTCATCATCAACCTCTACATTTGGCTTTGGGTTGTCTAACCTTTCTTTTTCGCTTTCTGGACATAATAAACTCCATGCATCTTCTTGTGGTCCAAATTTTGATAAACATTCCTGTGCTTCTTCAACATCATCAGCACTTTTTTCATATTGTTCCATGTTTCCATGAACTATTGACTTTACCGTTTGTAATTGACAGCCACATAATTTCACACATCCTTTCTCATGAAATTGTTCATACGTTTCAAAATTTGGAGGTTTTAACTGTTCATCTTTTCGAAATGGTAGAAATAACTGAAGTATACTCAAAAAATATTTCTCAGGTGCTGTATCCATTGGAAATCGAGGGTATCTTACTATAGCATTACTAGTTCGTGTTCTTTTTTGGATGAATCCCAACTGTTTTTTTAACTGAAATACATTCTTTTTTTGTTTGTTTCCTTTCATTTCTGATGAACTCAATATTCTATATTCTGAACAAAATTTTGCAAGGCACATTTTATTAAATTCAGAACTATTAGGTCGAGCTTTATATTTGTCGATCTTACTTGGCAACCATGCACTTACATCATCATCTTCTTTGTTTTTAATTACACTTAGTGGTAAACTCATTCTGACAGGATTAGGTCCTACTGGGATAAATTCAACTTTCCTTGAACATTCTTTTAATCTTAAACTACAAACACGATAAATACTTTCTTGTGCAGACACTTCTCGATTATTCATATAAACATTACCAAGTTTTCGCAAACTTTGCCTAGCATCTTCATTGCCTTCTTTTACTTCTGATGCTGCATGATTTAACAGTAAACCCATTTCACGTTCAGATTTTGACATATATCCTATAACGTAAATTATACATGCATATACATTTGTAATATATTGAATATCCATATTAGCATTCCATGCTCTCAATAAGGAAGGATTATATTGATTTACCCACACATCTTGAGGGTTTCTCTTTATAACAATCTTTTCCTCAGTAGCCACACAATTATTTGCTTTCTCAAATGCACTCTGTGTAATACCTAAACTTTGGAAAAGGTCTATTGCATTTTTATATGTTTCTTCATTAGTCACAGCATCTTTTACTGAGGTTAACAGTTCCATTGCTTGTTTATTGTCATCATTATCATCATTGTCTTTATCCACAATTGTAGGTCTCATAACAAATGTATTTCCAGAAGGTTGTCTGGGAAAGTTAAATCTGCAATTTGTTCCCTTTTTTTTACATGATTTAGAATGTCTTTTACTGTGAATTTGCACACTTTTAACAATTTCATTCAGTTCAGGATCTACAGTTTCACATGGCACAGCACAAGAAATATATTTATCGACAAAATTAATAACTTCGTCATCTTTATCTGTACCAAAAATAGGAGCATTTTCAACCCATACTAACATATGAACATGTGGACTTCCTCTCATTTGAAATTCAATTCGGTAAAAATAATCTATGACTTTACCAATAGGCTGTGCTTCAGACAAAATTACATTTTTCAAAAAAGTATGAAATCGTTTATCAAACATTCTGGCAACAGTCACTGGATTTGATTTCAACAAATTACATTTATCTGCCCATTCTAATTCTTCAATGTTTCTTTGGTCTCCAGACTGACTTAGCAATGTCGTCATTATTTCTTTCCAACGGAAATCAGCACTTGAGAATGAAAGAAAGAATGTTGGTTTTCCAATCTGTCTAACCATTGCTATTATATCTTTCTGTGTAGCTTGCCAGTACGGTGGAGTTCCACGAATTTGTTTTAAAAATTTATAACCCCTATCAGATTTTAAAATTTCCTCAATTTTGGTAACATTTTTTAAATCGGATACAGTAACTTTACTAAAATCATCCTTTTTACTTGACCCTTTTCGCAATGCAATGGAAATACTTGATAAAATTTGTTGAAGTTCATATAACGATTGAGCATAAAATATGAATTCTGTATTTTGTGCAAACCTGTTATCTATATGCATTAATCTATTATGAAAATAACGTCCGAGTGTTATTTTAACATCTCTCGTATCATGGAATGTTGGTTGGCCTGTTGGAAATAACACTGGAAATGATTTTGCTTCATTGCTTTTATTACTTAACAATGCAATAGGACTATTATTTTCACATGGTGCACAACAAATTATGTCATTAAAATATTCATCAACCAAATTTTGTCGCCTATCAACAGGTTGCAGACTTGTATCAAAGGTAACACCACATAATCGGTCTTCTACTTCTTCTTCTACTTCTTCTTCATTGTTGTCTATACATGTTTGATTTTCTTCTCCATTAGTAGTTTCACTTTCGATGTTTTCTTCAGATAAATAATTGTGCCATTCTTCATTAATAGCTATATCAAAATAGCACTTGTTATGATCTTGTAAATATCTAAGAGCTTGAATAACATTGGCAGTGTTAACAAATTTATATTTGTAATAACCTTTGTAAGACAACTTTCGTTTCAATTTTACGGATATTAATTGATCATCAACCTCTGGTCTAGGCAGCATTTTCACAGTTTCAATAGTATTTGATGGTACACATACAACTGGTCCATGTATTCCATGCTGTCCACCTTTTGGTAAATTCATTAGTTTCATAAAAGGAATGTTTAATCCAATCAAATGCTGCTCTAAATTATTTAAACACCTGAGCTCAGGAGGAATATCATGTAATTGTAAATTGTTTGAATTGGCTTCTGCAGGGACTTTACCGTTTAACAATTTTCTGTGGCATGTGAAACAAATCCATAAACGACATCTTGGTGATTCGATAAATTGACAAGGTGTATTACATTCATTGTTGCAAATATGCAAATAATTTTCATTTATACAAGCCTGATTTTTGTACTTAGATTTGGTGCACTTCATAACTTGATCTTTGAATAACATTTTAAAGCAAACACAACAAATATATTCAGGACCACGAGAAATTGTTTCCCTGAAGTTTTCTAAAACAAACTCAAAATTAGTGTTTTCTGCTTTGATTTTTTCCCGATTCTTCATGTTTTTCTTCATGATTTTTTTTCGGAACCTTTCATCACCATGATACTTTTCTGTAAATCTTTGCTTACACTTTTGCTTACATCTTTGACGAAATTTTGAATTACCTCGATATTTCTCTGCCAATTGTAGCTTACAGTTGTGTCTAAATTTTAAATTACTCCGATACTTTTCTGCCAATTTGTCTTTGCATTTTTGTTTAAATTTCAAATTATTCTGATACTTTTCAGTAATTTTTTTTTTACAGTTTTGTCTAAATTTCAAATTACTCCGATACTTCTCTGCCAATTTCTGCTTACACTTTTGTCGAAATTTCAAATTACTCCGATACTTCTCTGCCAATTTCTGCTTACAGTTTTGTTGAAATTTCAAATTACTCCGATACTTCTCTGCCAATTTTTGGGTAACGTTTTCTCTAAATTTTGAATTATTACAATACTTCTCTGCTAATTTTTGCTTCAAATTGTGTCGAAATTGTAGGTCATTGTGATACCTCTCCTTATTTCTTTGTTTATTATTTTGTCTAGTTTTATTTCTAAATATTGTATCATTGTTGTATCTATTTTTCATTGTTTCTTTCAAATTTTGCTTAAACTTTTCATTAAATTTATAATTTAACAAATTGTTGGCTTTTTTGGTTGTCTGGTAATCCAAATCAATGTTGTAGTTATGTCTAGCTTTATTTCGTGCCTTAACATTATATTCAGGTTCACATCTATACATTTTGTGTTGTCTTTCTCTGTTTTCCTTCCTCTTTTGGAATTTATAATCATCATCACCATATCTTATTTTTTGTGCCTCTTTTACTTTGCGTTTCTTTTCCTCTCTGTATAGAGAATCACTTTGATATTTGTTTCCGATTTCATTTGTTTCTTTTGAATTATTGTTTTCTTCTCTTTCCCGTTTAATTCTCTGTCGATTCTTTGCTCTTTCTTTTCTAATTCTATAAGATTGTTTTCGTTTTCCGCTAAATAGTTTTACTCTGCTTTCTGAACAAGTTCTTTCACCAGTTTTACGGTGTTTGTGTTTTGGTTCTATATCTTCAAATGTGTCACAAGTTTCATTTCCCGTTTGCTTTCGTTTCTTTGTTGTAGAATTCTTTACCAAAAAAATCGCCTCTGTATTTGACAGTTTATTGTGGGATGTCACATTCATATCAACTTGTCCTGTTGTTTCCTGAACATTATTTTGACTCACATTGACAGATTCTACTACATTAAAATGCACATTCATGGTGTACAAAATATATATACCATTGTCAGTTGTAACATCATCTATTCTTCCCGGCTTTTTAGCAGAAAACAATTGCCACGTCAAAAGTTGATCATTAAATGAATAAATATCTGTATTAAGCAAGTTTGCCATTGCACTTATTTCAGTATTGGATGCCCACGTTCCATTATCCATTACTCTTTTTTTAAACACATATTCCTTAACTGATCTATATTCGTGACTAAATGTATTAATAAATAAGTCATCAGTTTCCAATAAATGATTAGTAATTGCTCTTCTTAAAAGTAAATGATTATCTTCAGTCCCAGAAATAATGTATGAAATTGCACGATAAAAACAATTACCATCACCTGTAATATTTGTAATTTGAAGAGGATGTCCAATCTGACTAGCTCTGTTAATACCACAATTCATATCGGTATGTTCACAATGAATGCCTAATTTATTACACATGTTTTTCTTTTGTGCTTCTGAGGTAGGAATAAATTTAAAATTCTCGTCAGGTCTTTCTGCATACTGAACATTAACAATTTCAATATCACTATCACTTTGCCATCCATTACTTGATGAGACATGACCTTCTTTATTATGTGTTTTGCCTTTAACTTTATAATCAATATTCTTTTCTGGTAATCTTGTACTACATTTATACTGATAAGACGTACTAGGTTCATCAACATCGACGTTTCCCAAGTTGCTTTGTTCACAATTATCATCGAGCACAGAAGCGGAACATAACATCATAGACTTATTTTCAATATTTACACCAGTCAGTTCAAACTCGGTTTCATGTAAATTACAGTTCATTGACTTTGCTAATCTTATACAATAATCGTACACACCTTGCCAAGATGGACTGTAAAGTAAAATACTCTTTCCATGTTCACTAACACAACCAAATCGATTTCTTGCATGTGGATCAAATATAAGAAATCCATTTACACGTTTGATAATAGAAAATGTGCTTCTGTTGAAATTCATAAAAAATGCATCATGTTGGTGTAATTCTTTTTCAAGAGCTTGGTTTAATGACAAGGCTCCGTATTCAGCCATAAATTCGAGATTCCCATCTATTATGCCAAAAACTGATTCTTTGGGAGATATTACAAATGTGTTATCCAAGATATCCAATTCTTTCGGCAGTTCAGAAATCATTAAAAGGTCCTCGTGCATAGTGGAATCTTTCTGAATGTAACAGTACAACTCGTTTCCAAGAGTCAATATTGTGTCAAGGTCTTTGGTGTAAAATTCATTTCCATTCCTCTTTGTAGAATAAAGAATAGCTACAAGACTATTTGCAACACACTGTTTACCACTTGCAAAGCCAAATCTATAATTTCCTTGATTAAAATTACCCTGTGCTACAGTTATATTTTCATTACTATTATATACTTGTAATTCATTTATTGATTGTGTTTTCTGCCTTTTTCGTGTATTTTTTTGTTTTGGTACATTATCGATTATCAATTCTTCCGAAAAATTATTTTTGGTTAAAACTTCAATATCCACATCGATAGTATGTTGGTCACATTTAGGTTTAGTATGGGACCTAATTTTTTCAGTCACTGCTTTTTTGCATCCGTCATCAATTATCAATACTTCATTTTCCTCAAATTCACAACTTGCACATGTTTGATTTTTATGATCTGTACCATTACTATCAATTATTCTACTTCTGTCATTCATTTTGCTATTATTTTGTGCTTTCGCATCGTCAGTCGCTGTGTTGTCGTTTTCTACAGTACATTCTATTTTAAAATCCTTGTCAGTTTTCGTTTCAGAATTGTCATTGTTACCCATGTTCTTTATATCTTTGCCAAACCGTTCCATAGTATCGCAATCATTCTTTAAATTCAGGTCAACATTACCTTGTGCTTTTTTGTTATCAATCTTCTTAGTTTTGACAAAACGACCCTTGTTATTTCGTAAACGTTTCGAACCACCACCTGATTGTTGTTGTATTCCGTGCGTTACTTTTGTATTTTTCAAATCATCACACATAGGCCTACCACTGTCATCAATTATTGTTTGTGAATTTCCCAATATATTCGTTTTACCATTTTCTTTGTTGTATTCTCTGTAAGTAGTTGTATTCATATTCCATTCCATTTTGTTATTATTTTGTCTTTCATAGAAATCTTTTACACCTTTGCCTATATATTTTACACCTGGTTCTATACTTATACCATTTATAACGCGCTTTCTCCTTTTCTTATTTCCTCTATTTTTACATCTTTTTTTTCTGTTGTCGGTTCTTTTCTTTGATCTTACTCTGATCCAATCACTACCAAGTAAATCTTCACTTCCTGTTTGTGGACATTTTAATTTTGCATTATTACAACGTTTTTCTTTATTTTTCGTTAAATCTGGAAAGTCTGAAGTGACAGATTCATCAGGTTCTAGAATTGTATATCTATTGAAATGACAGGGAATACCTATTTCACCAAACATGTTATCAACAAAATTATTATTCCCACACATTGAACAAATCCAAATTACCCGGGAATTACATAGTTTGTCTTCAAAAACATCTCTTACACATTTCACATGAAAATATTGACTACAACAGTCACATGTTATGCAATTGTCGTCTACTTTCACTTCAATATTACAGAAATCGCATGTATCATCAAACTCTGAAGTGACCTCTGTACCATAAGATAATATGTTTATGATATCATCAATTATTCCTTTAAATTCTGTTGTATCTTTCATAAATTCACAATTGACATTACCTGTATCATCATTTCTGTCGTCTTTGACATTCTCAGTTGAACAGCATTCATCAAGTAGGTCCAAGATGTCATTAACAACTATTTTAAATTCTGCTGTCTTATCCATAACTCCATTATTAACATTACCAGTTGTATTGACAAAAATCTGCTTTTTACTTGTAACTTCTTTATTCACATTCTTACACAAATAAATTATCATTGTAAAGATAATCAACAAAAAGATACCAACTAATGTTATGAATTCCATATCCATTATTCAAAATTTGTATAAGAAACAAATCTACAAATTTCTTCAAATTAATAAACTTTGTATTCTGCAATTCCAATGAATATTACAATTAGGTTCTTTTTATCAATTCAAGAAATTCTTGCTAAAACAAAATAAATTATTAAAATTCCAAAAACAATTCAATTTTATATTGTCTTTTGTTTCTATGATTTTTAATTTTTGTCCTAATTTTTTTTCTTTTAATATATTTTTTTTTTGTCTGCTTTTTTTTCAATAGTTCAATTATACAATTTCACTGAATAAAAAATTAGCTTCTGCTTAATATTGGCTTGATGAAATACTTTATATTATTTTAAACTTCTCTTTAATACTTGGTTATGCTAAATAGTTTCAGATTCTAATTTTTATTCTTTTTACAATTCTACTTAATAACAGATTCAAATAAAAGTGATCTTTAAATCTTCTTTAATTAATTCTTTTGTAATAAACTCTGTTTAATATTTATTTCTTTATAATAAGCTTCTGTTTTATTCTTCAAACTTTTGTTTGTATAATCAAACTTTACACTTTTGCTTTTGCAAAAATGGTTTTGTAATAAACTTTTGTTTATTAATTGTTTCCTTGTGATTAACTTCTGTTATCTTCAAGGTTTTACACTTTTGCTTTTGCAAAAATGGTTTTGTAATAAACTTTTGTTTATTAGTTGTTTCCTTGTGATTAACTTCTGTTATCTTCAAGGTTTTACACTTTTGCTTTTGCAAAAATGGTTTGTAATAAACTTTTGTTTATTAGTTTTTTCCTTGTGATAAACTTCTGTTTACTTCAAGGTTTTACTGAATGTTTCAAAGATACTTTTAAAAAATGTTTAAAAAGAAATTGTGCATAAATATTAAAATTCGGTAACCCCTCGTAGAAACTCTCTTTGGAGAGTGGATCTTTTTCTAAAGACCCGGATCTCTTCTGAGATCCTGTGGGTTTATATAAGACAGTCACCTACAATAAAAGAAAAAAAAAAGAGTTAGTTATTAAGTACTAAGAATTACAGTCAAACAATTATAAATTGAATCAGTAGATAAATCAATGTTTTTACAAATACCTAAATAATAATATACACATCCCCCCTGTGGAATGTAACATGATCTATTACGCCTAGCAAAACAAATTAGGACCAACTCATTACTAAATTCAGGATAGACCCATTTTATAAAATTGCAAATTTATGTCTGGAGAAACTGACCACCACATTTATGTTAAAAAGGATGATTGTCCCTAATTTTGAAGTAAATTGTGATAATATATTTGTGATAATATATTTGTGACTTTGGTTTATACAATATAACACTATAGAAGATATTTTGACCTAAAAATATGTCAAAACTTCATTACATGGAATGTGTCGGAAACAAATTCTTTCATAACAATTTCACCTTCACAATTTTTCAACTTCTACGAAATCAACTTGTATTTTTGTTGCTTTTAATCAAACACTTGTATAAAATGATAATTCACATAAATTGTTATATTGTAATATTCAATAAAGTCCTAGTATAAACATATAATCTGAAAATAGGTTTAATTATTCAATGTTCTAATATAACAGAATTTTATACACAAAAATATTTGGTCACTCAGTATTGTAAATTTACAGACAACACATGTTTATCAATTAAGGGAGGGCATAAAGTAAGGAAAATATGTTTTTTCCGTTTTACTAATAATTTTCTAATACTCACAGCTGTAACTGATACTGTATATTTTCTGTACAACTACAATCTAAAATATAAAAGGAAAATCATTAATAATTGCAATAAACAACATTAACACTTTTTCAAAATCAACATGCTTCTTAATCAAAAAATTAAGAAATTTCCTCAAAATGACTTTAGGTATGGGCCGGTTGATTGGGGTATACATGTTGTCTTAATACTAATTTCATTTAATAATTTATTCACAAACAATAAAATCTGAATTAGGCCAAATAAAAAAACATACTTGTTAAGCGTCACCGCCCGCTCCTGATTATCCAGCCGCCTCTCTTTTTATTTTTATTTTTTTTTTACCCATATACAACGGAAAGTTCAGCGGCCCGGCCCAGCTCCAGAGCAGGGCTCAAAATTCACGCTAGCAAACTAGCATTTTGCTAGTAGATTCTTCATAATTGCTAGTTGAAAATTTCAAAACTAGCAAATGTTTGCTAGGCTGGTGTAATTTTTGAAAAATACGTACTGTACTTCTTAGCTTAGCCACGCTAGCTAGCCACCGATCGCTCTATGTCGACAACGGCAATTTGGTTTCATTTACACGCCGCCGATTTACGTCAAGGAAACGCGAATAGCACCGCGAATCATGTAATGTGGTAAACAGCAAGCTTTTTCCCCAACACATTAAATCACGTGCATTTAGTACGTCGCTGAGGATTACATCATCAGTCACGTGATTACAGAATACACGATTATCAATTTAGGGATTTAACGAAATAAATATTTTGCCTACACAGTGGTCGAAGCGCGTTTTTTATAGGTTCGTAAATAGGAAACACCCCATACATAATGGACTCTACCAATTTTGTTTACGATGATCTCGCGCTCGAGATCGGCAAACCACGAGGTCCTGTTGGGCGATGGGCCCGGCGATGCGTTTCATCACAACTTTAAATACTGATTTACACAGCAATTGGCAAAGGATTCATCAAAGAAGAATGAATACGTTGAATAAAAATTCACTTAAGAAATGGCGTAAGCTGTTTTCAAAATCAGCCCACTATTTAGTATTATTGAGAGACGTACCAACATCATGCTTCTCGCATTTACTGGATAGATGAGTCAAGCGAGAGACGGCGGACCATGGCCGATGAGTGAGGCGGGGGTGGCAGTTTGGACGGATTAGCCTAGGGCCTACAATTTCGCTCGGTGGCAATTAAATTTAATGTTTTAATTACGTCTGGATTTAAACAATACAAAACTCAATTTTGTCATCGGCAATAATATTTCATACATAATCAATTTTGTTCTGTTTCGCATTTTAAAAGTTTGACGTTTCGTCCAAAACGTCCATCGCACAAAATTATACCTCCAGAAAAAGTAAAAAAAAAAAAAAAAAAAACCGTCCCCCCGCCCCTGAAAATTTATGAGGGTGTGACGCTTAACAAGTCTTTTTTTTTATTTGGCCTTATGTAAATGTTTCATAATAGAAAATGCCTACAAAATGACAGGCAACTGTTCACGAAGTAAGGAAAATATGTTTTCTCCATTTAACAGTTAATCTACTAATACTCACAGCTGTAGCTAACACTGTATATTTTCTACAATCTAAAAAAAACAAGGAAAACATTGATAATGGCAATAAACAACATTAACCCTTTTGCTAAATCAACATGCTTCTTAATCAATGTCTGAAAAATTAGGAAATTTCCTCAAAATGACTTTGGGTATGGGCCGGCTGATTGCGGCCTACATGTTGTCTCAATACTACTTTCATTTAATATCTCATTCACAAACCATAAAATCTGAATTATTTAAATGTTTCATAATATAAAATGCCTACAAAATAACAGGCAACAGTTCACAAAGTAAGGAAAATATGTTTTCTCCGTTTAACAGATAATCTACTAATACTCACAGCTGTAGCTGAAACTGTTTATTTTCTACAATCTAAAAAAAAAACAAGGAAAAACATTGATAATGGTAATAAACAACATTAACACTTTTTCCAAATCAACATGCTTCTTAATCAATGTCTTAAAAATTTAGGAAATTTCCTCAAAATGGCTTTGGATATGGGCCGGCTGATTGTGGCCTACATGTTGTCTCAATGGTAATTTCATTTAATTGTTTGATTACAAACAATAAAATCTGAATTATGTAAATGTTTCATAATACAAAATGTCTACAAAATAACAGGCAATAGTTCACAAAGTAAGGAAAATATGTTTTCTCCGTTTAACAGATAATCTACTAATACTCACAGCTGTAGCTCAAACTGTATATTTTCTACAATCTAAAAAAAAACAAGGAAAAACATTGATAATGGTAATAAACAACATTAACACTTTTTCCAAATCAACATGCTTCTTAATCAATGTCTTAAAAATTTAGGAAATTTCCTCAAAATGGCTTTGGATATGGGCCGGCTGATTGTGGCCTACATGTTGTCTCAATGGTAATTTCATTTAATTGTTTGATTACAAACAATAAAATCTGAATTATGTAAATGTTTCATAATACAAAATGTCTACAAAATAACAGGCAATAGTTCACAAAGTAAGGAAAATATGTTTTCTCCGTTTAACAGATAATCTACTAATACTCACAGCTGTAGCTCAAACTGTATATTTTCTACAATCTAAAAAAATACAAGGAAAAACATTGATAATTGTAATAAACAACATTAACACTTTTTCCAAATCAACACGCTTCTTAATCAATGTCTGAAAAATTAAGAAATTTCCTCAAAATGACTTTGGGTATGAGACGGCTGATTAGGGCAGGCAACAGTTCACAAAGTAAGGAAAATATGTTTTCTCCGTTTAACAGATAATCTACTGATACTCACAGCTGTAGCTCAAACTGTATATTTTCTACAATCTAAAAAAAAACAAGGAAAAACATTGATAATGGTAATAAACAACATTAACACTTTTTCCAAATCAACACGCTTCTTAATCAATGTCTGAAAAATTAAGAAATTTCCTCAAAATGACTTTGGGTATGAGACGGCTGATTAGGGCAGGCAACAGTTCACAAAGTAAGGAAAATATGTTTTCTCCGTTTAACAGATAATCTACGGATACTCACAGCTGTAGCTGAAACTGTATATTTTCTACAATCTAAAAAAAAAACAAGGAAAAACATCGATAATGGTAATAAACAACATTAACACTTTTTCCAAATCAACAAGCTTCTTAATCAATGTCTGAAAAATTAAGAAATTTCCTCAAAATAACTTTGGGTATGGGCCGGCTGATTGAGGTCTACATGTTGTCTCAATACTACTTTCATTTAATATCTTATTCACAAACCATAAAATCTGAATTATGTAAATGTTTCATAATATAAAATGTCTACAAAATAACAGGCAACAGTTCACAAAGTAAGGAAAATATGTTTTCTCCGTTTAACAGATAATCTACTAATACTCACAGCTGTAGCTAAAACTGTATATTTTCTACAATCTAAAAAAAAACAAGGAAAAACATTGATAATGGTAATAAACAACATTAACACTTTTTCCAAATCAACATGCTTCTTAATCAATGTCTGAAAAATTAGGAAATTTCCTCAAAATGACTTTGGGTACGGGCCGGCTGATTGCGGCCTACATGTTGTCTCAATGGTAATTTCATTTAATTGTTTGATCACAAACAATAAAATCTGAATTATGTAAATGTTTCATAATACAAAATGTCTACAAAATAACAGGCAACAGTTCACAAAGTAAGAAAAATATGTTTTCTCCGTTTAACAGATAATCTACTAATACTCACAGCTGTAGCTCAAACTGTATATTTTCTACAATCTAAAAAAAAAACAAGGAAAAACATTGATAATGGTAATAAACAACATTAACACTTTTTCCAAATCAACAAGCTTCCTATTCAATGTCTGAAAAATTAAGAAATTTCCTCAAAATGACTTTGGGTATGAGACGGCTGATTAGGGCAGGCAACATTTCACAAAGTAAGGAAAATATGTTTTCTCCGTTTAACAGATAATCTACTGATACTCACAGTTTTAGCTGAAACTCTATATTTTCTACAATCTAAAAAAAAACAAGGAAAAACATTGATAATTGTAATAAACATTAACACTTTTTCCAAATCAACACGCTTCTTAATCAATGTCTGAAAAATTAAGAAATTTCCTCAAAATGTCTTTGGGTATGAGACGGCTGATTAGGGCAGGCAACAGTTCACAAAGTAAGGAAAATATGTTTTCTCCGTTTAACAGATAATCTACTGATACTCACAGCTGTAGCTGAAACTGTATATTTTCTACAATCTAAAAAAAAAACAAGGAAAAACATTGATAATGGTAATAAACAACATTAACACTTTTTCCAAATCAACAAGCTTCTTAATCAATGTCTGAAAAATTAAGAAATTTCCTCAAAATAACTTTGGGTATGGGCCGGCTGATTGGGGTCTACATGTTGTCTCAATACTACTTTCATTTAATATCTTATTCACAAACCATAAAATCTGAATTATGTAAATGCTTCATAATATAAAATGCCTACAAAATAACAGGCAACAGTTCACAAAGTAAGAAAAATATGTTTTCTCCGTTTAACAGATAATCTACTAATACTCACAGCTGTAGCTCAAACTGTATATTTTCTACAATCTAAAAAAAACAAGGAAAAACATTAATAATGGTAATAAACAACATTAACACTTTTTCCAAATCAACATGCTTCTTAATCAATGTCTGAAAAATTAGGAAATTTCCTCAAAATGACTTTGGGTATGGGCCGGCTGATTGCGGCCTACATGTTGTCTCAATGGTAATTTCATTTAATTGTTTGATCACAAACAATAAAATCTGAATTATGTAAATGTTTCATAATACAAAATGTCTACAAAATAACAGGCAACAGTTCACAAAGTAAGAAAAATATGTTTTCTCCGTTTAACAGATAATCTACTAATACTCACAGCTGTAGCTCAAACTGTATATTTTCTACAATCTAAAAAAAAAACAAGGAAAAACATTGATAATGGTAATAAACAACATTAACACTTTTTCCAAATCAACAAGGTTCCTATTCAATGTCTGAAAAATTAAGAAATTTCCTCAAAATGACTTTGGGTATGAGACGGCTGATTAGGGCAGGCAACATTTCACAAAGTAAGGAAAATATGTTTTCTCCGTTTAACAGATAATCTACTGATACTCACAGTTTTAGCTGAAACTCTATATTTTCTACAATCTAAAAAAAAACAAGGAAAAACATTGATAATTGTAATAAACATTAACACTTTTTCCAAATCAACACGCTTCTTAATCAATGTCTGAAAAATTAAGAAATTTCCTCAAAATGTCTTTGGGTATGAAACGGCTGATTAGGGCAGGCAACAGTTCACAAAGTAAGGAAAATATGTTTTCTCTGTTTAACAGATAATCTACTAATACTCACAGCTGTAGCTCAAACTGTATATTTTCTACAATCTAAAAAAAACAAGGAAAAACATTGATAATGGCAATAAACAACATTAACATTTTTTTCATGAGTATATGTAAAACTATAATTTTTAATAGTTTGGAAAATATTATAATTGTCAAGAAGGTGCATGGTTCTTAAATTTAAAAATAAATGTTGTTTTTCGGTAACAATCCGACAAAATCATTAATAAATGTTGGCCCCTCTCTAATATTTCTATGTTGATTAATTCAATTTTTTTAAACTATATACTATATATTTTGATTATTGATTTTAAAGCATATTGAAATAAATTTTAATGTAAAAATGCTGGTTTAGCTTACTGTAATAACACTGGTCACAGACTGACATGTCAGTCTGTGACTAACTCGGTAACAACCAGACACTTTTTAATATCATATAAAAATGTAAAAATAAGGTTTTAAAAAAAAGTAACCTTATGAGTGTATGTAAAGCTATAATTTTTAATAGTTTGGAAAATATTATAATTGTCTAGAAGGTACATGGTTCTTAAATTAAAAAAATGTTTTTTGGTAACAACCCGACAAAATTATTAATAATTATGTTGGCCCCTCCTTAATATTTCTATGTTGATTAATTCAATTTTTTTAAACAAAATCTCAAACAATATATTTAGTTCTTTAATTCTAAAAAGAAATGACATTTATAAATTAGGATTTAGTTGTCTGTTATAGGATTTAAGTAAACCTCATATTGTTTTATTTTTTAAGTTTTCTAAATATCATTATTTTAAATGAAAATATGTCTGTATATATCTCATTTTTTTTTTTACCACTTAAATATCCTGAAAGTATATAACATTAGCTTTAGTTTGATATCAAACATGTTAAGACTGCTAAAAGTTAAACATTTTCAAAATCCAAAAAAAAAATTGTGGAATTGCCCTACTAATACTCACAGCTGTAGCTGAAACTGTAAATCTTCTGTTAATAAAAAACAATTACAATCTAAAAAATACAAGGAAAAACATTGATAATGGCAATAAACAACATTAACACTTTTTCCAAATCAACAAACTTCTTAATCAATGTCTGAAAAATTAGGAAATTTCCTTAAAATGACTTTGGCTATGGGCCAGCTAATTGGGGCCGACATGTTGTCTCAATGGTAATTTCATTTAATAGTTTGATCACAAACAATAAAATTTGAATTATGTAAATGTTTCATAATAGTATAAATGCCTACAAAATAACAGGCAACACTTCACTCCCAATCATGAGACCATAAATCATCTCTACAAATTATTTATTTTATGTTCACTATTTACGATATTCTAGAGATTATGAAGTACTGTAGAAACAATAATGTTATTACTGTACATGTATCTCTTCCAACTCTTTAGGAACTGATACAACTAAAAACTAGGCCTAGCCCCTACCTAGGAGGCCTAGGCTAGTAGGCATAGAAGAGAACTTCGCAAAAAGCAGACTCAGCTTGCTAACAATGCTAAGTTTTAAGGCATGGTATTCAAGATAAAGTTTAATTAGGAATTAATATATAGTTATAAGCCAGATGCAAAATGGAACTAGGCTAGCGTCACTATGCCTCTACTACAGTACTGTACAACTAAACCTAGGCTAGGTCTAGGCCTTCCTGAAGAGATAATCCGGGACACAGCTAGGCCTAACCTAGCTAGGCCTAGGCCTGCCTAGGGCCTACTAGGCTAGGCCATTTCATTTTGATGGCAAACACAAAAACAATTAAATATTACAAATCAACAATCCAAATTAATCAAAATATATCTTACCTATTTCTAACTATTATATTTAACACAATTGTGTTTAAACTTTTTTAATATAGGCTATATGTTCGTTTTAACAATATAAAATTGCAAAGCAATATCGGGAGCAATACTAGGCTATAATATTACAAATCCAACATGGAGGTGTAACCACGTTGTTCTTTACTAATATGGCACGCAATCGTCGCCAAAAGTAACATAAATGCTGTAGGCCCAGACACAATTCACCACACTTTCACCATAAAGGTAGAGAGCGCATAAACATTTTTTCAATGGATGGCATAATCGTTTTTCTGTGCGCAATATTCTAACGTATGACGTGCGCTGCGGATAACCTAACTCGTCCGTAGTGACGAGTTCAAATCTAGTTATTGGTTAATTTTTCTCGAGTGGAATCGTTAAACCCTGTTTCCACAGACAGTTTATTGGTTAATATGGCTGTGGAAACATGGCCTATACTGTATGTCATTATATAAATATATTTGAATTCATATTTTTGTAGGTTAGAGGTCATAACACATCCATTAGAAATTGTATACAATTCGAAAGCAATGCAGGGCATTACAGATTTCTTTAACACACACACAAAAACTGGCTTGTCATCAAAACCATCAGAACTGAAACTGACGAGAGCGATGAGGGCCAGATATCAAGACTTCAAGAACCAAACAAGGCAGGAGATCATTAACACAATGGATAGAATTATGGAAGGTGAAAATAAGGTACTGTGTACACAAACTTGGTTTTGGATTGGAGGTGAAGTACAGTAGTTGTGATTGTGGATCACAGGTTTCATATGGTCCTTTTGTTTACATTTTATTTAAAATTGGGATGGTTTGTGGGTTCCCATTTACTTTATTCAAATTAGCATCAGAATTTTGTCTGTTAATATATATTTAGCATTTCAAGGATTATATTTTCTATTTATTTTAATTCTGTAACAATGGGTAATAATTTAGCCTTTTAAACACAATAAAAAAGATAAGTTTATTTTCCTTTAAATGATAATCTATTTTGTATATTGTATCTTTTTGTACACAGGGTGAGATCACCAGGTGGGATGTACACCTTGACATATCTGCTCCACAGATTATCATACCAGACAGCTTCTATTCTAAAGATGCTACTTTAGTAAGTATCATTCTTCATAATAATTTTTAAAAAGTAACAGAATGTCTTTTATCAGCTGCGCAAACATAGCCTATTCTAATGACAGGGTTGTAGAAAAATATCATAATACTCATTTTCTTGTATAATCAGATATGTTATGCTCTGTTGGTTTCTTGTTTTAAGTTTCATAATATTTAAAGGTTGGTAAGGAAGTGACCATAAGCATGTCCACTATATGCATACATTTGACTGTGCCGATTAAAGTTATTAGAATTAATAAGCACTGTCAACCTTGCCAATAGAAAACAAGACATTATATGCACAATTGACCTTGCCAATAGAAATGAGTTTCCTGCATGGTTAACTGGGTCAATTGCCACCACACCAAATATTGCCTATATCAAATTTAAATTGTCCATGTTAATAGCCTCATCCGATTGGTGTTCAAAGTGACTTATTACTTTATTTTAAGAGTATGGTTTTAATTATATTTTTTCTCTATTAGGTTGTTCTGGATTTTGGACATTTAGATCTGTCAAGTGCTACTGCCAAAGATAACTCCAAAAAAGAAGAACAACCTGAGAAGGTAGATGATGAGGAGGAGGATGAAGATGGTGAGTAATTATTAATAAAATTTTTATTATAATTATTGTTACTATAATAATACTCAATACTTACCTGTGTCAGAAAACAGACTAACTGCAATAAATATATTATAAAATGCTTGTTATTATTATATTTAATTTTTAATCTGTGATTATTCTTTTTATAAAATGTTTATTTTATTTATTTCTCTATATTTATACTGGGTAACCTCTTCAGTCAAAGACTGGTCTCCCAGAGGGCCCAGTTGGTGATCAGTGGCTGTGATGTACTAATACACCGGGGTAACCCCCTACTCGTCTCGAAAGATGTACTAGGTTCTTTAAAGTGCACATGAGCTAGTTGTGTACACTGGACCTACGGTTTATAGTTCTTATCCGAGAAGACTCGTTCTACCACCAGAACCATGGAGTGAGTGAGCCTCGAACCCCTGCCGATGTTATGGCTACGTAATTACAGTTCCACTGTCTTAACCGCTCGACCACTCACTCACTCAACATGTTAATGTTTGATGTGTTTTTATGTATGTGATTGATATTGTAATTACAAAAAATGTTGTTAAAATACAATAATTTCAACCCTCTGCTGCTTCTATGTTTTATTGTATCATCCTTTTTTGTTTGAATAAAGATATCGATTTCATGTGTATTATCATAAATATCATTCAATTAATTTAATTTTAGGTGACCTTGATGAGGATTTTCAGACGCCTCCTAACGAGCTGGTTGATCCACCTAAAATTGTGGAAACGAGTGTTATGAGTGATGCAACATACACTTCAACAGACAGTAGCCTCCTTACTGAAACTTCTGTTAGAGATCGTATGTATGATAGGTATGTACAGAATAATAAAAAGTCAAATAAAGCTTTTTTGCTAAAAACGACCTCTGGTGCCCATGTTCCATTTTATTTACCTCACTTTATTGTGTATGTTGGTGTGTGGTTCCCCACTCCTTCCTCACAAATAAGTTTGAAGTACCTTCCCAATTCTTTTTTAAATAATGAGAGCCTGGTTGAGGAGAAATGAGGTTGATAAAGAATCTTGCTCTAAGGACTCAACACTGCAGTGATCTGATTGAAGCTTGAACTAACAACCTCTGGCTTGCAAGTCCAATGCTCACTGTGCCACACAATTATCTTTAAACAATAGTAATGGGCTCAAATTTAACGATTACCGTCCTTCCCATCTAACACACCCATATCCATGCATTATATCATCAATGTTATTTGTATGCGACACTAACAAGTACAATCCTTCAGTTGTTGACGTGGCTAGCCCAAAGATCCAATTAGTTTTCTGATGAGTGAATGAAACTGCTTTAATGACTTGTAAACAATTTTTGTGAGGCTCATATAATATAATACGATAAAAATATACTGCATTAAGGTTCGTCAAAACATTGTGGTCCTCGGCAGAGTGAGGTAACAAAGTAGATTTAGAGTCTTTTTTTACTTACTTTTAGAGTAATTATTATTTTCTTTTGAATGTAGGTACAACCTAAACCTGTCAGATCTACAGATCATCATTGGTCGATCCAGTGACAACTGGCGAACTGTGTACACCAAACGATCCAACCACATGCAAGTTGTTGAGAAGTTTAGTATCTCGATGCTTGTTGAGAGACGATTGGTCAACACAGCTGACCCACAATGGCCTAGCATGACATTCTCTGGAAATCTACCATGTTTGTCGATGCATGTTAATGAAAAGAAGGTACATCTGTTCTTTGTAAACTTATAATGTGCATTTTGATGATTATACTAAATTGCTTTATTTTTCAATGTAATTATTATTTTGTTAATTACTAGGGGCCAAAGGCCTAAAGTAAATAAAGTCAGGCGATAAGCCTGAATGAATGAATTACTAGATATATGGAAAGGGTACAATAAATTTAGGCCTAACTGTTTGATTTCAATGCCAAAAAAAAAACAACAATGACAAGAAATATATTAAAACAGGTACTATAACGAAAAAAAAAAGTAACATGGCCATTGTGTGTTTAGTTTGTCCATTTATTAAACATCTCTGTATCCTACCATTCAATAATTGTGTTTATGATCCCCATTTTGGCCATTAAATGTTTTATCCAACCCTTCAATTTAAAGTTTGGATTTAATATTTTTAGCCTAACGATTTAATATTTTAGCCTAATATACTGTGGTACAATAGTGTGATAAACATACATGTTTTGTTTGTTATATTAGATACAAGCATTAGCTAATTGTTTTAAGCTGTTAGCTGGACCAGAACCACAAGGAGGTGCAATCAATATGGATATGTCCGAGCCTGACCTTAGCCAACCAATGATGTCAAGAGATATGAGTAAAAGGTAGGCTTATTATTATTCTTAAATGTTGATTGTCTTAACATTGTGTACGAATCAAATAAAATTAATAATGATATGTTGGTAATTTTTAGTATGTCTTGGTTATTTAACTTTATTTAAAGAGGGTAATTACAAATGTAAACACCAAATTAATTACATAAAAGTTTACTCCATAACAGTTTTTCAGCACATGTAAAGAATAATATGTTTCTAAGGATGCACGGAATGACTTTTCATCTTGACAGCTGCAAAAATGCATGGGAATCATCAAAACTGTTAGAGTTGTGTTATTATATAAATAATGCACAAGTCAGAGTGCGTTAGTGGAGATGCGGCGCACTCTAGGATATTTTCAATGTTGCGACATGCACAAAATTTCCACTAACGTGTGAATTTAGACTTGTGCATTATTTGTTTTAAATCATGGATCTATGAACTATTTTCATTTTTACCTTTTTGGGTGAAGACACCTAATAAAATATATGAAAATAATTAAAGTTTTATTAGTAAAATGGCAGTTTCTTTTCCTCATTTAACGCCTAATTTTTTTACTTATTGGCTCTACCTCTTGAATAGAACAGTTGATCTTTCAACTCATGAGAATATATTCTCCATTCAACTATACATTCATAATTACGTATTTTATCTCTTTACAGTATATCTGACTTGGAAACAGTTTTTGCTCAAAGAGCTCAATCTTTAATGTTGGAGTCTCGCCTTTTGCTGGTGCACTTTTCTGTTGATAAAATGTCTTTGGACATACAGAGCAGTGGTAAGAAAAATATCAACATTCGGCCAGTTTCTAGGATTTACTTTCAATGATAAAGACCACTTTTAAACCATTTTTTGTTGCTGTATCCAAGTCGTTTACACACTTGACTATCATACAGAAAGACCCAGGTTCAATTTCTGATTTAACTCCAGTACATTGTAAATCTGTACCTGGTTGAAAAATACTAGGGAAGGTTAGGTGGTGTGGAAAGGAACTGGCCACCCTACCACATATGCCAAGGCTTGAGTAAATAAGCTCTAACAGCTCATTCCCCAAATTCAGAGACTCTTTTCTTTAGGTTTAGGTGGGAACACGAACGCTAGTTGATCATACCCAGTACCGTTTTGATCGTACGATTAATCGGGAAACCACCTCACGACAAATTCAGAGACTCTTTTCTTTATTATTTGGTTTTGATTTGATTTATTTCTAAAGCTCTGTCTACACTATCGATTATTGGACAAAAAAATGTGGACATGATGATCATATCACCACTTTTTTGTGTAGACAGAGCTTTACATCACATATAACATGACTTTGTCAGTTTATATTTCTTTTTATTGCAGGTCGTTGTATTGTTGAATGTCAAGTATCGGGTGTACGAACCAACCTTACAAAGCGTCCTTTCGACACGTCGCTCTCACTAACAATTCACGGATTGCTACTGATAGATGCACTTCAGCAATTTGGACCAGACTTTGAACTTTTGCTGGCCTCTCATAAAGAAGTCAGGTAAGAAAATAACATCGCATTCAAATCATCACAAAGTGAAAGTTTTTTTAATTGAAATAACTTCCCAAATAGGTTTTAAAATATTTATATTTTTGTAGTAACTTTAATTTTTTAATCTATATATATATATCTATTTAATATCTTTTAATTATTTACGGCAGAACTTCGATTAAGGAGACACCATTGAAACCCAGCAGCTGTGTTCCCTTAATAGTGGTGTTGTTCTATATATGTTAAAACATATGTTGCCCCTCATTGGTTTGGCAGGAAAGTGTTGTCTTATTAGAGGTGACCCCAAATAGTGAATTTATTTTGAAAATACATTGTGTTAAATTTTCTAAAAAAAGATCTCTCTGACATTAGTATTTCTTTTTGTTTTGTTTAGCATGGATGTCCCTAGTGGTAGCATTATGGACAGTACCCCTAATTCACCATTTTCAGCCGCATCACCGGTTTCTGCTCACTCTCCGAATTCCTCTCGGTCTCTGACATCACCAGCAGAGGCTATGATAGCTAGTGCAAGTCAACCACAGTCACTTCTTTCTACTGCTGTTTCGCTTATTTCTAATGAGTTATTAGGTACCGTAATGATTTAATATTTTTTTTCTTATACTATGACGTTATCCAAATTCCTTCACTTGCACTGATGAAGGGCTAGTGTTGCCCGAAAGCTCTGCTAACTTTTCTGGCTGTTTTACTTATCGTTTTGATTTAGCATTTCGCTTTTTTTTTTGTATCTCTATTGAGATCCAACCACTGATACCCACAGCATTGTCATTTTTTCAGTAATTTGCCTTTGGATTTATATATATATATCTGTAACGGCAAATTACTCCCTCAAATTTGCATGTTGTCCCCACACTAAAATGATCAAATCTTCTTCTAGGTCACAATGCAAAGACGTAAATGCAACATAAGCTATTTGACCAATTTGAAGAAACCGGTCATCCAACCCTCACTTGCAATTGGTCAAAGTGCTTGATTTGCCTGTATGTCCTTGCATTACATTCTAGTGAGAATCAAGTTTACGTTTTCTTTCACAGATAGTTCAGCTAAAAATATTTTTATATTATCCATGGAATTAACTACAAAGGCTTTAAAAAAATAATTTGAATTAAATGTTGAAACAAAAAATATTTGATTACATTATTATTATGTAAATATTTGTTCCTTACTCCAACAGGTACGCTTCCTTCAGAGTCCAGTTCAAGAGACATGTCATCTGATCATGTGACATCTACCAAGAAGTTCTTGCCCCCTATGGGTGAAGACTCAGAAGCATTGATTACTATTGAGTTAGACTTGATCAGTCCAGACTGCCCAACAAACTCATCTGCTGAAGGTGCTAGGCAAATAGCAAATGTGCAGTTCAACAACCTTGATGTCATTGGTATGCCAAACAAGACATTTCTTCAAAAGCTTAAGCTTAAAATAGAACTTTGAACCTTAAGAGTACATTGCACAATTATTAACATTTTCAATTCCTTTTCTAGCTAATCAAGACACAATGATTGAGTTGTTAGCATTTTTTAAACGCGCTTTCCCAGATCAACCATTAACTTCTGATAAAACATCAAAAACAGATCTTAACCAAAGCAGTACTTTACAGGTAAGGGTTAGCTTGGTACTTGGTACTCTATTTAAATTGATGTAATTCCTTTTTATTTATATAATATGGAGCGGATTGCTATAAAAAAAAGTCTTAACTGATGGTCTTAACTCCCAGATTAAATCTTGCTTTATCTAATAGTCTTACTAAAGCCACCCCTGTTAGATCATTGCCATAAAACAGTCTTAGGTATGGCCGTGTACAGTAATAAATTGAGGGTGCACTCCACCCATAGAATACCAAATAAGGTAATGTTTGTCATGCTTGCTCAATCATAAAAGTGCATACAGGACATTTTTATGAGAGAAAATCTATTCTATATAAAGATCCTCATTATTATTTGATTTAACACTCATTCAATGTGTTGTCTTTCACGATCAATAATACGTAATAAGCAACGCCATATGGACAAAAAGAGAGGTTTAAGGCTGTTTTAAGACGTCCCTCGAGTAGGCTTTAATTGTTAAGACTGCTTACAGGTTAGACCTTGGTATAGAAATGGTCTATAATAAAGACTACTTCCTACGCTACAAATTATAGCCGGCTAAGCGCTAAGACCGTTTATAGCAATCCGCCCCTGGTGTTAAAATTAATTGTTAATTGAAAATCAATATAAAACCATTACATTTACATTAAATGAAATATTACCAATTCATTTTGTTGTTTGATAATACTTACTTATACCAAACTATAGCTTATCACAAAACAGAGAAATTTCATATTAGAAAATAACTGAACATCTTATTCGTTTAAGATGGTTGCTGAGTCGTCTACTCGTACTGATGTTTCTGCTGATTTTAATTGTTTAAATGTTGTGTTAGTTCGTCGCCATGGGAAAAAAGAGGGAAAAAAAGTTGCTACAGCAACTATAAGTAATTTCCATGTACAGTCCATTTTTGGTAAGTTTGTTTATTTTATTAACCACTTTTTTAACCTTAAGTTTCTTTGACAATTTTCACCTTAACAATTTCTTTTTTAATTCATTGTCAACCGATAGAATAATACATTATCAACACAGTTGGCCGTGCCAATAACCACTGCCGATAACAACCAGTACTAAAAACATTTCTCAATCACAATATTGTTTGTAACCATCTGTATTCCAAACTATGGTCATCCTCTGTCTGTTTGGATTCTTTTTAGCCTTTCAACTAAAAGTTTACAGTTAATTTAGAAATTACTTTATTTTAAAATCTGGACATTGCTAAAATATTTTAGAAAATTTATTTTCACTAATCTAAATTCCTACAGGAGACGAGATAACAGTAGAAGGATCACTTGGAGGCATGCAGTTAGTTGACTTGACAGCTTCAGGAAAGCATAAGAAAGTCTTAAGTGTTGGGCAGGATCCTATAGCTGAAGACTCTGGTTCTTTATCCTCCACAAGTCTTTCAAACAGTTTCAACAGAAGTGGTATTGATGTGTATCGTTCTGCAATTGATGCTTCCGTGTTTGCAGTTAGCTTAGAAGATAAGGAATCACAAGCCTTCACTTTTTCTGTGAAAAAAATGACAAGTTTGTCATATACACCTACTCCCCATGTTTCAGCTTTCAAAAGCGTAGGAGGAATGCGCACATCTAGTGCCTTAGGAAATGCTCCACTAACTTTCTACGAAGAAGAACAAGAGGAAATATTGGAAGTTTCAATTCATTTAGCATCACTCTGTTACACACATGCTCCTAAATTTTTAAATGAGCTCAGTATGTGTGTTAATGAATTTCAAAGCTCTGCCATGAATGCCGCGAATTCCCTTCAGAAGGTCGCTGCTGAAGCAGCAAAAGATTTTATGCGACAGAAATCAGAATTCGCAAATGTACCATTCACACCAAATGTAACCGACTGTAATGAGTCTCCAATTAAGTTGGGTAGCAAAAGTTACAATACAACGATACATGAAGAAGAACAGTCAGAATCAACGACACGGTTAAAGCTAAGCGTTATAATGGAAACTCCAATAACGGTCTTTCCACGCTCACCTGAGAGTAGCGAAGTTCTTATTGGACACCTCGGAAATATTACAATAAAAAATTATGAAGAATTAAAACATTTTAATGTTGGTGCAGAAAACGAGGATAAAACCGATGGATTTTATATATCAATTAAAGATATTAATTTATTTTCTTTTAATAATGAGGATGCTAAATCACGGAGCGGCAGTATGTCGGAATCAAAAGCAAGAAGCAATAGTTTTAATGATGCACAGAATCGTGCCAGCTCAGTAGCTAGTTACGATTTTACTAGTTCAGCGTATAAAGGCACACCCGTCCTCCACGACACATCTCTTGAACTATCAATTGTGAAGCAGCAAGCAGTACTGACAACATTTCTTGATCACAATGATGACTGCCATGTGGATGGCGAGTTTATGCAAGAAGCATTGTTAATAACTGTTGGCGGTAAAATTGTGAAGCCGTTAAAGGTTGCCCTCTCAAAACATGTCTATGAACAAGTGTTTGAAACTTTGGATAACATCACATACCAAGATGTTACAAAGGAGAAAAAAGCAAGTCCGCAGAAATCAATGAATGATTCAGTTTTTGGTCTTGATGGACACTCTCTGCCATCTGACCAATGGTCATCTTCTGACAAAATGGAATCAAGTGAATCTGAAAGTTTCACAAGGCTTCATGCAAACTTCGATATCCCAGAGTTCACTTTAGAACTACAAGGAGATCTTACCGATGGTGCTCAAGGTCTAGTCAGTTTATCTTTCCAAAACTTTTCTGTTAGATTTAAGAAGGATAACCGATACATTGCAGAATGTGATGTTTCATTACAATACCTTGAAATGGTTGATCTATTAGTAGATGCACATTCAAAACATCGATATCTTATGGTATCCAGAAGGAACATCACTAACCCATCCCCTGTACCTTTGAAGATGGTGCAATCAACCTCTTGTCCAACGATATCTGGACTTTTGGCACCAGTTGCCATGATGCCTGGATCTCTGCCATCAAATCTCAATGTCGAAACAAGCCCAATGATGAAGAAACAATCCACTTCAATACGAATGCCTGCTAGAGCTACTTGTAGTGGTGTTCCATCTACTCCGCCACCTTCTCCTGATGCACATTCAATGTCACCCTTAAATGAATCACAAACTTCCCAAGATGCACTTGTGCAAATTAATATGCAGTTGATAGACAAGAACTCTCCAGATTTTGCAACTAAACATAAAAGTGTAAGTACTATTCTGTAAATTATTAATCTAAATTTGATGTGCCCAAATATGGTAGTGATGCCCAAATATGGTAGTGATATGCCCAAATATGGCAGTGATAGACAATTATAAATAATTTCTCGTGCCAATGAGTTTGCGCCTATTATCCGATATTTCTGTCTCAAAACAGACATCATCATATTCCTATGGGCACCTTTTTTTTACACATAAAGTTTGATCTGTAGACAGAGCTTAATTCCTTTTTGCATTGGTTACGGTTATTGGTTTTCTTTCATTAACATTGACTGCTTTTAATGCTAAGAAAGAAATTGTAACATCTTTTCCAATATATTTATTCTATAGTTAGCAGAAATGTAATTCATCTTGTTCACTTCATAGTTTTGGTCTTAATGAGATGACAATAAATTATTTGGCATTTACACAATAATTTTCATAACTCTTATTTGTAATATATATAGATCAATCGTTTAATAGATGTAGACTTCAATGCACTGGACACTACCATCAATCTACAAACTCTCGTAGTGTTGCTTGATTTTCTTGGTATGGGGGCTAAACCAGCTCCTGCGTCCTCAATGAGTACATCAATGACCAGTGAACAGTCACAAGAAATGTCAGCACAGGGTACTAGTACTCAAGATGAATCAGGTATCAAATTGTCTTGCTTTCAGGTATAGCCAGTGCAATGGTCAAGTAAACTTTACAGTCGAACCCATTCCTTTGGGATACCCCTATTCTGAGGACACTTCTATTAAGGGGACACTTTCCCATGAATTGAAGAGGAATGTTTAAACACTATAGACCATTCCTATGGAACACTTCTATTAAGGGGAAACTTTCCCATGAATTGAAGAGGAATGTTTAAACACTATAGACCATTCCTATGGAACACTTCTATTAAGGGGAAACTTTCCCATGAATTGAAGAGGAATGTTTAAACACTATAGACCATTCCTATTTATGGAATACTTCTATTAAGGGGAAACTTTCCCATGAATTCAAGAGGAATGTTTAAACACTATAGACCATTCCTATTTATGGAATACTTCTATTAAGGGGAAACCTTCCCATGAATTGAAGAGGAATGTTTAAACACTATAGACCATTCCTATTTATGGAACACTTCTATTAAGGGGACACTTTCCCATGAATTCAAGAGGAATGTTTAAACACTATAGACCATTCCTATGGAACACTTCTATTAAGGGGACACTTTCCCATGAATTCAAGAGGAATGTTTAAACACTATAGACCATTCCTATTTATGGAACACTTCTATTAAGGGGACACTTTCCCATGAATTGAAGAGGAATGTTTAAACACTATAGACCATTCCTATATGGAATACTTCTATTAAGGGGAAACTTTCCCATGAATTCAAGAGGAATGTTTAAACACTATAGACCATTCCTATATGGAACACTTCTATTAAGGGGACACTTTCCCATGAATTCAAGAGGAATGTTTAAACACTATAGACCATTCCTATATGGAATACTTCTATTAAGGGGACACTTTCCCATGAATTCAAGAGGAGTGTTTAATCACTATAGACCATTCCTATTTATGGAATACTTCTATTAAGGGGACACTTTCCCATGAATTGAAGAGGAATGTTTAAACACTACAGACCATTCCTATTTATGGAATACTTCTATTAATGGGACACTTTCCCATGAATTGAAGAGGAATGTTTAAACACTACAGACCATTATTCCTATTTACCAAACTCTTCTATTAATGGGACACTTTCCCATGAATTGAAGAGGAATGTTTAAACACTACAGACCATTATTCCTATTTACCAAACTCTTCTATTATGGGGACACTTTCCCATGAAGACGAATGTTTAAACACTAAGGACTATACCATTTCTATTTAGGGAACACCCCTATTAAGGGTACTCTTTACTAGGTCCTGACAGTGTAGGGGTTCTACAAAATTTCATTCCAAATGCATCTTTTATTGAAAAAAGCTGAACACTGCATTTGAATCTTCATTTATTATCTATTTAACGAGAGAATAAAGAGAAGAACACTGAATTCTGTGTTTATCTTGGACAAAACAACTAGACTAATTCTCCAACACTTTTACCAAGAAATTATTCATTTTATTGCCAATCACAATATAAATACTAGACTGTATGTATTTGAAAAAAAAAAATATATATATTTTTGGGGTTCGATACCATTTTGAAGAGTCCCTGCCATTTGGCATTGCTTTGTGGTCGCCATATAGTACTTTAGAATGTCTAAAATGTGTACTGCTGTTTACATTGTTGTTCACCATCTACTGTATCTGTGTTTCTATCAATCAATGATCAATAATGTTGTTTTTATTTAGTGAGCAATGAAGAAGCAAACACAGAAATCAATATTCGTATCCAGTCACTATCTTTATTGCTAAATAAACCATCGTATGAGCTAGCAAAGGCCAATGTTTCTGGTATAACGACGCATCTGTCGCTCGTTCAGGGCAATGTGGCCATAGAGGGCAGTCTTGGCAGCATGATGCTATTGGATTTAACACCTACTGGTCATACATATCCAGAGAAATTTGTTACCAGAGGGGATGAGGCACTAGGATTCAAGATCTTTAAGTAAATATTGGGTGTTTTTTTATTTATGTAGAAAAGTATTTTAGAATAGAAAGTTCACAATTCTCTCACAATGTAGAAGACAATAGACGCCTTTATTTATAATTTTGGAAAGATATCAATCTAGTTCACTGGACTTACTTGTTTAGTAAACAGTGACGTTTCACGACCTATCCAGGTTGTATCATCAGGCCGAAAGATGGAATTGTGGCGTTTGGTCAGTGACGGGGTCAAGGAGCTGACCAAACACTACAATTCCAGTGGACCCAGTGTACAGGACCACAATATTCACACTGGTAGTCAATCCCCTACTCTATGTACCAAGTTCCTTATTGTGCATGGAAAGTATGTACACTCCAACAGATTTGTGTCTCATCCAAAAGATGACATTAGAGTCTTGCATAAGGACAAGAACTATGGCACCGACAGGTCTCAAACCTATACCTCTCGCATGCTAGTTTAATATTCCTTATTATTACCCCATCGTTCTAAAAACATGTTTATAAAACATTTGGCAACACATTACTGATGGTTAACATTTTTAAAATTGTATTTTATTCTAGGTATGGGAAGCCTGATCCTGATCTGCAGAGACAATTTGATATCAGTATTAATCTACGCATGTCTTCCGTGTGTTACATACACACACACCGCTTCCAAATGGAACTGCTTGCATTTGCACAACACTTCAATACTCTACAAGACATGCTGGGCCGTATGAGGGCAGCATCTGATGGTCAACAAGTAAGTGCTTTAGACTTAGCCATTCTGAAGCTTTTGTTTTTCTGCATCTTCTTTTGTTCAATGGGTGTCAATTTGTAATGGCATATATAGCGTCTATACAGGTAGGTATCTCACTCATAGACTACCAACATTTATGTAATTTGCAGTACTGTCAGTACTTTCAAATTTGGAGTATAGGTTTAAAATTGGAGTTCAAATGGTTAACACCAACTCAATAGTTTTGGATAATACAAATGACATCTTTAAACTTACTGTGGTATTTAATACAGTACTATTGATACCATTCTTTTAAGACCTAGTTGTGAAGGTTGAGTGATTACTCGCTCCCCACCTTGACACAGTTTTAGTGGTTTCACGTTTCACGACTGATAATGCATTAATTGATCTGACATTAGGCCGTCGGTCGTCGCAAATGCTTCCTAACTCATGATCTATCAATCATCTATGTGTTGGCAGTGGTCTACCAAAAGTGTATGAATCCTATCGTGTCATAAATGTAACCAAAAAACTTTCTTTACTTTTATAAGAAAAAATAAAACACTCCAACCATCACCACATATTTGTACAATAATTCATACAATTTATTTCTTTCTTTTTTTAACTAGAATTAGAATTTTACAGTTTTTGAATTTTACATTTGTTTGAATTTTACATCAATGTTTACACCTAAAATTTAACCAAAGTATCACATTACATTCAAGTTACTGGTTGGCTATCGCATCATCGATGGTCATATATAGGAGAAAAGTTGTTTTTGTGCTCCTTTAAACATTCAATATTAGTATTTTGCAAAAAGAAGTTGCTATAGCAACCATGCATGGGTTATATGAAATAATACATAATTGATTGGGAAACTCAATTTCATTTTTCCCCTGATCAATTCTTTTGATAAAATATCCATCACTACTGAATAGTTGTAGTTTCCCACAACTTGAAATGATGATGTTACCATACCTATCAACTACAATTTCATGTGGTAACCTCACATTACCATCTTCATCTCCTTTATTTATGAACATTTTCAGTTTCTTGTTCATGTTGTCATAAAATAACACTTGATCATTTCCTAAATCGGCTACAAGTACGTTGCCAGTTCTTGTCAGTGTAACATCAAGATATTGACTAGTTGGTTTATTTTGGTTTTTAATCTTCTCCAACATTTTACCACTACTAATGTCAAACACAAACACACATGCGATGTTAACCAAATCTGTTACATATATAACATTAGCTGACTCATCTATGTGAATACCCCATGGATTTTCCAATACACCCTTACCAATGAATTTGATCACATGACCATTCATATCACATATTTGAATACATTTATTATTATTACCATTATCACAGAATGCTATGTGATCATTCTTCATTGTGTACAGTCTTTTAACTTCAACACCTCTTGGTAGTCTAATCTTGTTCAGATATTCTCCTGATTGTTGGTACTTGTGAATTTCATTTGTGCCAAATGAAACCAGCAAGCAGTCATCATCACATTTTGCTATTCCACAAGGATTTTCCTCTAGTCTGATAGCAAGTGGTGTAATGTTTCCTATGTTACTTTCTTTCAGTATATCAGTTAGATGTTTGTTTCTGACAAAGTTAATTTGCCTCTTACTGTCGTTTCTCTTGATTTCTTCAGATTTATTAGTTTGATCCTTTAGTGTGTTTAATACAATCTTGCTTGATTTCATAGCATTTGATGGTTCACTGTTTAATAATTTGTGTAAGAAATTCAAGTTTGTATTTAATTCAGAATTGATTTTTTCTATTTTTTCCATTTGTACATCATAACCTTCCATTTCATTTTTGTAGATTTCTTCAACTTTTTTCTTCATTTCATCTCCTTTTTGGTGGATTGTTTGTACCATTTCTTGAACTGTGTTATCAATTACTGCAAGACTTGTCCTTTTACTATTTTCTAGTTTGCTAACGTTCTCTGTAACTACTTTCAGTACATTTTCCATTTTGTGTATGGATTCATTGGCAGCTGTCTTCAATTCTTCTGATGATTCCTTAAACATTTTGAAGGCTGTTACGATGTTAACTAATTCATGTTTTCCGTCTTCTGCTGCATGTTTAGCTTCAGTGCATTCTATGCATACTGGTTCTTTACATTTGGTGCAATACATTTGTAATGGTTGAGTATGAAAAGGACACAGCAAGGCAGTGCATTCATTTTTATCATTTATTTCATGTTGTTTGACAGTTTCTAAGAGGTTGTTAAGAAGTGTATTTGGTGCAAGTTTTTGAGGACCTCCTTCTGGGATGGGATACGACTTGCGACAAGTAGGGCATGTTAGCTTGCCATGATTGGTTTGAACCCATTCATCTAAACACTTTAGACAGAAACTATGATGGCAGCTTAGTGATTTTGGATCTTCTAGCCTTCCACTACAGATAGAACATTCTAGTACTTTTTCATCGATCTCTCCAAGTAGACTTATGTCTTTGCTAGCCATCCTGCAACAGTAATACATAACATATTTGTATGATACATCTTCATCTACCAGATTTTACATAATTGAGATTCCCTCAATATACCAAGAATGTGCGTGCCTAAGATCTGGCAATAATTTACATGGTATGTATGTAGAACCGACATACCATATTATTTGTCCTTTATTACAAAAAATAAAAAGACAATCAATATTTAGAATTTCTCTCTCGTAGTTTCGTAACTATATTTTTTGTTTTTATCGTTCCATTAAAATGCATGAATAATGGGCAGTCCAAATGATGGTGTTAATTAATAAAAATGGTAATTGTCAGCACTAATTGGTGCTTCAATTTTGTCACCTTAAACTGTTTATTTAGTAGGCATATAGACCTATCAATTAAATAACCAACTAAATATAACTACTGTTTATTTAGTAGGCATAGACCTATCAATTAAATAACCAATAACTAAATATAACTACTGTTTATTTAGTAGGCATAGACCTATCAATTAAATAACAGATAACTAAATATAACTAATCAAATAAAATTATATTACCTAAAAGCTATTTATTTTCAATTATTTTTGTTAAATACCTTTTACTTTGCAGCTCAAAAGTTACTTTTAAAATCGAAAACCGATATTTTCTAGAAATTAAATAAAGTTGGTTTTTCCACTTTGGAACTTCCTTTCATCACATGATCAGAGCCGTTTACAAATGCCTGTAAAATAGCTGTGACGCTTTCAAAATTGGTCAAGCATAACATGACTAACTTAAAACAGTTCAAACCATTTTTTTATACACATACATAGGAAGAATAATTATTCATACAGGATGCGAAACAAATTTCTCATGCTTTTGAACTAATTCATTTTTCACACTACTATGTTACAACAGTAGTATGAAATAAAATAAAATAATGAAATGAAATGAAATAAAATAAAATAAAATAAAATAAAAACATACTGTACTATGACAAATTATTTTTTTATGTTCTGAAATATTTTATTGATTTACAAACATGCAACAAATTGTTTCAAATATGTACTTTGTTTCAGTTTAACTTAAGAAAGAGTAAAACATGCGTATGAAACAACTAAATATTAATGCTGGTGTGTTTTTTTATCAAGATTTCAATTTACAAAAGTCCTGTAAAAACATCAACATTTTCTACAGAAATGTTTAAACTGCTCAAACCTGGTTACAACTTTTTAGAAGTTGTTACTATTTGGAAAGTTATGCTGATGTGAACATGATTAATCTCTTACAGTGCAAATGATGAGATTATCAACCCAGTGGTTTAGGAGGAGAGAGAGTAGTCATGTATCTATTTCTGTACTATTATTACAACAATTTTAGATAAATATTTATTATTTTCACACATATTTGTTACGAACACTGTGGAAATTCAGAAAAGTAACAGTTTGTTTCAACTCTCTTTCTCTCTCTCTATGCTAATTTGAAGCAGGTTTACTGTGATTGAATGTCAAACTCTGGTACATATATAACATTCGTCCCTGCCGGCTATGTGAATACCTGATGGATTTATCAACACACCTTTACCAATAAATTTGATCACATAACCATTCAATCACATACTTGAATGCATCTAATTACCGTTATTATTATTATTATTCAAAGAATGCTACAGTATTTCGTACAGTCTGTGTAATACACCTGAGGATTCATGATGCTCGGAGACAACACCACACAAATAAATACCACTTCACTAACAGATATAAATTGGTGTAATTTCTCCTATGTTACTTTTTTTCAGTATATTAGGTAGAAGTTTGTTCCTGATAAAGTTAATTTGTCTCCTACTATCACTGTCTTCAATTTCTTTGAACGTATCGATTTTACCCTGTAGTGACTTTAATACAAATTCACTCGATTTCATAGCATTTGATGGTTCACTCTTTAATAACTCATTTAAGAAATTCAAGTTTTTGTTTAACTCAGAATTGTTTTTTAGCATTTTTTCTATTTGTACCTCATAACATTCCTTTTCATTTTTGTAGATTTCTTCAACCCTTTTCTTCATTTCATCTCCTTTTTGCTGGATTGTTTGTACCATTTGTTGAACTGTGTTATCAATATCTGCAAGACTTTTCCTAACATTTTCTTCTAGTTTGCTAACGTTCTCTGCAACTACTTTCAGTACATTTTCCATTTTTTGTATGGATTCATTGGCAGCTTTCGTCAATTCTTCTGACGATTCCTTAAATATTTGAAATGCATTTCCAATGGTAATTAATTCATGTTTTCCATCATCCCATGACATTATACATTTCATTTGAATATTGTTTTTGTGTATGGGTACTTTACATTTTGTGCAATACATTTCCAATGGTTCAGTATAAGAAGGACATGACAGGTCCATGCATTCATCATCACTACTTAATGCAGGATTTGTTTCAAGTTCATCAATCATGTCAAAGAGCTTGTTACAATATGTACTTTCATGTCGTTGGATGATTTCTATAAGATTGTTGATAAGTGTATTTGGCGCAAGTTTTTGAAGCCCACCAACAGGAATGGTATGGGACTCACGACAAGTAGGGCATGTAAGCTCTCCATTGTTGGTATTCACCCATTTCTCTAAACACTTTAGACAGAAACTATGATGGCAGTTAAGTGATTTTGGGTCTTCCAGCCTTTCATTACAGATAGAACATTCTAGTACTTTCTCATCTATATTTCCAAGTAGACTTAAATCTTTGCTAGCCATTCTGCAATAGTAATGGGTGACAAGTTATTTTATACCTTAATCTACCAAATTTGACATAATTGACATTACCACAATATACCAAGAATTGCTAAGATCTGAAAATTGTTTACGTAATTTATGTAGAACCGACATATATCATATCATTTATTCTTGATTCCATTTGATCTTTCAATATTCCTTTCTTCTTGATCTTTTCCCTTAATTGTCAAGAGTACTTTGCAACTCAAATGTTGGTGTTAAATAATTAATTAATAACGATTAAATGCTTCAATCAAGTTCTTAAAACATTCCTATAGTAAACCTAATTAATTAATAAATAATATGATATATATTTAATAGCAATTTAATACAATTATTTATATTAAATACCTTGTACTTTGCAGCTCAAAAGTTACTTTAAAACGGATCTTTTTTAGAAATGAAAAAAAGTTGATTTGCCACTTTATTCTTATTCACTTTATCACATGAACAAAGCATTCTTCAATGTCTGTAAACGTGTGACGATTTCCAAATTAGTCATGCAGAACATGTTAAACTTAAAACACTACAGTTTTAGACAATTGATTTTTCAACTTGTACTGTAGCCAACAGGAAGCACATGACTATAATTACAGGATGGCAAACCAATTGGCTTTTATGCTTTTACTATTAAATATCACTATATCATAGTATACTGTAGCTACCTAAGGCTGGGTTTCAAATGTAGTTTAAAACCTTCCAGTAAAATTCTGATCATTTTCATAATGCATTACCCTAGACACCACTGTCTCCCTATATTCACCAACATCCCCTAACCCCACCCCCAAACCTTGCCTCAGACTCCACCTCAATCACAACCCACACCTTTTTTTTAAATAACTTTTAAAACCTTTCCCTATCCAATTTCAGTTATATTCGTATCCCACTACTCTGTAAACATAACTCCTCAGTTGCAGTTTTCAGATGTAGTTTAAAATATTTCCAGTCCAATTCTGATCTTTTTTTTTAATAGCAATTAAGGTAGGGCAAGAGTTAGTCAGAAGCTCATAGTTGAACTGATGATAGAATTGTAGGTGAAAACCTTTCCAAGATAGTTCTGGTCAGCTTGATACCCCAGTACCTTGTCCCAGTCACGATCCACCGACTCTTATCCCTCTGCAGGATGGTTCAAAAGTAGTGGATGTTCCCAGGACAATTCTGGTCATGTTTATACTTCATTAGACCAAAACGCCGGTAACTACTTAATACGCTTGATCCATCACTCCCAGCCCACAACCTCTCAGTGGCATTTTTCAATTATAGTTGCCAGTTACAATTTCGGTCATTTTTCAACTCTTTCCTGGGGGTGATTGTAATACTAAAAAAAATAAAATAGTATAATAAAATATAATAAAAAAATATAATAGTCCACCACCCCCCGCCCTAGCAACAATTTCCCATCCCCAACAACCTCCCGACTCGGCGAGGGGGAGGGGGAGGGGGTAATAGTTTCCTAGTAAAATTGCAGTAATTGTGATTCCTCATGTATGGTTACGTGGACAAATATTCAAGGTGTGAAAAAGTGGGCATTTTGGCCCTATTTTGGCTGATAATTGGATCCTGAAAATGTTGAAACTTCATATAAATCTAGTGCAATTGCGGTCATTTTTTAGTGTATAGATGCAGTAGGAAAAATGTGTACAACAAACCCTCTTCCCTCTTGATATAAATAGATAATTAATACTGTAGCTCTAGCTTCTATGACTCTTTTATAACAAGCTTACAAAGGTTATTCTAGTTCTGTAAAACTTGCACTGCATTGTTGATGGGAGACAATATGCATTATGTTTGCAAATATATGGTATAAATTCAATCAATTCATCTGTATTGGTCTAATTTGTACACCAATCAGAAAGTCTTATTTTTGTTGGTTTATGCACTGCAGACTAGATATAAACATTTATAAAAAGATGATTCAACATTGAAATACAATAACAAATGTATTTATACAAATTATTCTGTATATACAGAGAAAAATTGTTATGGTCCAGATATAAAAATAATCCAGGTGTTCTCTCCTATAGTTATTATCTATCTTTATAAGTAACAATAGATTGTAAAACCAATGACTTATTAGAGAGGTTTCGCAATCTTACGAATACGATAACGAAAACAGATACATCACGCACACGTATTCGTTTTCGTAAGCCAGTAAAAATATGTTTCTCATGGCAACGAAATATTGAGGGCGCCATCCAAAATATGGTAAATATGAGCGAAGCGCAGGTACGTGTTGCTTGGCTGACTAGGCCTCCTAGCATAACATCAAAGCGAGTGAGGACTGCTATTTATCAAAATTGACCTGGCATTTTAGTAAATTACTTTCAACTAGATGGTACGCTCTCTTCGCTCGCGTACCATCTAGGTCGTGCCCACAGATGGTTCTTGAATACACAGTAGTAATTTCAGCGTAACATAACTGGCGATTTCAAATGTACTACAGTATTATATAATACATTGTCGTTTACAGAAACGAATAAATAGACACAATGATTTATGTAGTCAACTAAAATTAGCACCCTGGGAATTACTTCCGAAGGAGAAACTTATCACAAAATGAGTCCAAATTTTTGATTTGGACTCATTTAAAGAAACCCAATTTGTGTTTTGTATGTAACATTAGGTTTGAGGGATGGGAAAGCGGATAGGTACAAAGAGGAACAATTTTTAAATATTCTTTATCCACTCAGTAAGGAAATATTTTGTTCATGTTTTATAGGCCTATAAATAATATACCTCTAAATACAGTAAAACATTTGCGATTTAATACTTTGTTAAAACTGTCACTGTCATAATCGATTGAAATATTAAAGTACATGTCACGATACACCACTACGACGTTTATATTATTGGTAATTATTAATTAATAATTAATACAAAGGTTGAGAGGGAACTGTCAGTATACAGTGAAGCCTAACCACAATCTCAGTAATAAAGTTTATTTGTATATATTTTTATATTACATCTAACAGTACGAACATTTACAGTAAGAAATGTTCGATTCAAATGAGGACCAAAAATAGTTAATAGGTATTTACAGTATTGTCAAAGTATTGCAAGTTTATTCTCAAAGGGCCCATATATTTACCTACCGTATGTGTTAAATCAAGGGCTCATAAATTTACCTACGTGTGTGGCGTGTGGCGCAGTGTGTTGGACGTTGGACTACCGATCGTCAGACCTAGGTTCGAATCCAACTCTCGCCGCATTGCTTGTATCCGTAGGCAAGATACTTTACTTACGTTGCCTCTCTCCACCCAGGTGTATAAATGGGTACCCAGTTAGATCTAGACACAACTGCGCTGGTTACCGGCTGCATTATGGGAGTATGTTTCCATACGTGTTTGATCCCAAAAAATACTGGGGTAACAATGCTTGTAAAGCGCCTTTGAGCATGATTACTCATGAAAAGGGCGCTATATAAATCTGGTATTATTATTATTATATTATTATTAAACCAAACTCTGGCAGACTGAGAGATTGGGATGTTCCATTCATCGCAAATCAATACATTTGTATAATCGTATATTAAATCTATCAAAATAGTATTTTTTAAAGAAAATCGGCCTGTCTTCAACATTATGATGCTGTACTCTTGCTGTTCAACCGGTTTTCAGCTATTAAAAACAATTATCGTAGGAGGAGATAGGAAAATGCAAAGTCTCCTCGCATTTTTGTGGCGGGTATTTTTCAAGATGGACATCCATTAGACAGTGTATACCACGATCGGAAAACACCCCTATTTGGGGAAAATCGTTGAACCTAAATTCGTTTTAATCGTCAATAACTAATTATCTAACTTAATTTAATTAGTAAACAGGGTTACATCAGGTGGTTAAAATCAGTACCGAAAGTACGAACCAACTTTATATACCATCGAGTAAAAATTCTAGAAGTAAGGCACGATTTACCGAATTTTGCCCTTAAGTAAATTTATATATCTAGATAACTCTATAATTATATTATAGTCATAAATCATTCCTGATTCAAATGCAAAATGTGCAAAATATCAAAAACTATACTCGTTTTGTAGTTAAGAATATGTCTGGTGATATTCGTCAACACGAATACGCTTTACGAATATGAAATAGGGATCAGCTCAAAAGTTTCACAAATGTGTGACGTATCCATTTTCGTTATCGTATTCGTAAGGTTGCGAAACCTCTCTAATAAGTCATTGGTTTTACAATCTATTATAACAATATGTACGACTTTGATGGAAAAAAGTGTTCTTTATAAAGACGGTGAGCAGTTCCAGAGAGTATATGTTTAACCAAAAATGATTTATTTGTTCATTAATGTTTATCAATAAATCTTTAGAATTACTCGCTTTGGCTACAGCATAATCAATTATTTGCGCAACTAATAATGCAAATAATAAAATATTAAGTTGTCATCAACAATTTTTATAGCAGCAAAACATGAGTCATATGGAATGATAAATGACCAGTCTGAAAAATCTCCCTGATCAATTCTTTTGATAAAATGTCCATCTCTACCAAATAGTTGTAGTTTCCCAATACTTGCAATGATGATGTTATCATCCTGATCAACTAAAACTTCATGTGGAAACCTCACCTTACCATCTTCATCGCCTTTATCAATAATCACTTTCAATTTCCTGTTCCTATCATCATATAATAATAATTGATCATTTCCTAAGTCGGTTATAAGTAAGTTTCCAGTTCTTGTAAGTGTAACATTAAGGTATTGACTAGTTAGTTTATTCTGGTCTTCTATCCTCTTCAACAACTTACCACTGCTAATGTCAAACACAAACACACATGCAAAGTTAAAATCTGTTACATATATAACATTAGCCGACTCATCTATGTGAATACCAAATGGATTTTCCAATACACCTTTACCAATGGATTTTATCATATGACCATTCATATCACATACTTGAATGCAAGAATGACCATCATCACAGAATGCTATGTGGTCATTTTTCATTTTGTACATTCTTTCAACTTTCACACCTTCTGGCAGTGTAATCTTGCTTACATATTCTCCTGATTGTCTGTACTCGTGAATTGCATTTGTGCCAAATGAAACCAGTATGTAGTCATCGAACTTTGCTATTCCTTGAGGATATCTGTCTATTCTGATAACAAGTGGTGTGGTTGTAACATTTCCTATGTTATTTCCTTTCAGTATATCAGTTAGACGTTTGTTCCCAATAAAGTTAATTTGTCTCGTACTGTCGTTTTCTTCGATTTCTTTAAACTTATCGATTTGATCCCGTAGTTTCTTTAATACAATCTCACCTGATTTCATAACAGTTAATCGTTCACTCTTTAATAAGTGATTTAAAAAAGTAAAATTTGTATTTAATTCAGAATTTATTTTTAGCATTTTTTCTATTTGTGCATCATAACCTTCCTTTTCATTTTTATAGATGTTTTCAACTTCTTTCTTCATTTCATCTCCTTTTTGGTGGATTGTTTGTACCATTTCTTGAACTGTGTTATCAATATCTGCAAGACTTCTCTTTTTAGTTTCTTCTAGTTTGTTAGTGTTCTCTGTAACTACTTTCAGTACATTTTCCATTTTGTGTATGGATTCATTGGCAGCTTTCTTCAATTCTTCTGATGATTCCTTAAACATTTTAAATGCTGTTACAATGTCAGTTTGTTCATGTACTTCAAACCATGATGTACACTTTGTTTGAGTACATACTATGCATACTGGTTCTTTACATTTGTGAAAATACATTTGTAATGGTTGAGTGTGAGAAAGGCACAGCACAGCAGTGAATTCATTCTCATCTATTTCATGTTGTTCCATGATTTCTAAGAGGTTGTTAAGGAGTGTATTTGGTGAAAGTTTTTGAAGACCTCCAACGGGAATGGAATTGATCTTGCGACAATTAGGGCATGTTAGCTTCCCATTGTTGATGTCAACCCATTTTTCCAAACACTTCAGACAGAAACTATGATGGCAGCTAAGTAGTTTTGGGTCTTCCAGCCTTCCATTACAGATAGAACATTCTAGAACTTTCTCATCTATATTGCCAAGTAGACTTAAATCTTTGCTAGCCATCCTGCAATAGTAATAAGTAACACATTGTTACATGCATCCTAGAAAGAGTGGTGGTGGCAAGATTTGCCCTAAAAACAACGGCGCAGATCCGTTTTTAATAGTACGGGGACATATCAAAATGAAGTACTGTACATTAGGCTAGAGGGCCGCCAAGGGTCGGAGGCTTCGCCCCCTGGAAGCCCAGCTCGTTGAGTAATTTATAGGTGGTTTCAATCGATTTCTGAGCACATACAAATTCCGCCCGGAAGAATACAATTATTTTGATTTATGCACTTTTTAGGCACTAGTCCTGATGCGCCACTGGTTATATTCACGCACAATCTATTCTTCTTAGATACTGGATTTTCTTTAATTACACGCATGACGTATCATAGAAGTCTTAATACTTTCTATTTAATTTTAAACAATTTAATGATTTTTAAAAAATGAGGGGGAACAATCTCTCTCTAAAAAATATGTGGGGGAAATGTCCCCCTGTCCCTTCAGGATCTGTGCTGATGCTGACAAATGTATTATAGTCCAGTATGAAATGTAGCCATTTGATAAGTTGCATTTTTCTATATTTGGTAAAATATGTTGTAGAATAGACATCACTGAATCCAAAAAGTATTTTCTCCATTTTTTTCATACGCAAGGGGGGTTGGCAGCAATTTCAAATTGGCCGCCATTTTGGACAAAATTGTTTAAAATATTGTAAGTTTATGACATTAAAAGATCTTGTCGAGATAGAAATTCAATCATAAAAGTAACAATAAATGTTCAAATAATATTGCACATCATTTTTGGAATTGAACAAGCCAAAATGGCCGCCATTATGCCCAAAATGGTTGCCATTTTATCCAATATGGCCACCTTTTTATCTAAAATGGCCACATAAATCAAAATATTTTTTGCTTACTTTTATTTACATATATTTGGTATGTTGTAGAATAGACATCACTGAATCCAAAACACGGTATTTACTCCATTTTTTTTCAATTTTAAAATAGCCGCCATTTTTAACAACATTGTTACAAAAATGATGTGAAATATTATTTGAACATTTGTTACTTTTATGATTGAATTTCTATCTCGATAAGATCTTTTAATGTCATAAACTTACAATATTTTTAACAATTTTGTCCAAAATGGCGGCCATTTTGAAATGGCTGCCAACCACCCTTGCGTATGAAAAAAATGGAGAAAATACTTTTTGGATTCAGTGATGTCTATTCTACAACATATCCAAATTTTATCAAGTATAGCAAAAATATCCTAGACTATAATACATGGAGGCCCACATGCTTGATGTGAAAAGCCAAAAAAATGTCCAGCAACATTGAAATGCTGCTTAGACCTCTGTACATTTCTAAATCTATTTTCTGATCTACTATAATTAAATTAAATGAACATTAATTTCATGTTACCTTATACTTCGCACCTCAAATGTTAAATGAAGTTAAAACTGATCTTTTCTAAACATTATTAAATGAAGTTGGTTTTTCCACTTTGTGACTTCCTACCAGAACAGCAGGCTTTAATGTTTATAAGCTAGTTGTGACGATTTCAAAGTGAGTCATTCAAAAAGTGTTTTTGTTCAATACCAGCCAACAGACAGTACTTCAATTACAAGAAACAACTCATGCCTTTAAATAAATACATACTTTACATCTTATGTGAAAACGTGTTACATGTATTCTCCTGTCATGTTCTATTTTTACAATCATGTTTCACTAATTCTGTCAAGTTTTTTAAAAATGTCCATGGCCTTTCATAATCGCTAAATAATGTTATGAGTAAAATAATAAGTTAAATCAACAAAATGTGCTTTACTTGTTCTGTATTATTTCTATGAATTTGTGATGCACAAAATTGGGTGGCTTGGGTTACTATTTCCAAGTGCTTAGTAATATTAAACTGTTCTAATGTTAAACGCTACTCAATAATAACTCAAACACAATCAAAGAATTGTAACCCAGGGTTAATATTAGAAGCTTTACGGTATATGGGAGTGGATAGCAAGTTACAATTAGAGCTTTTATGCTTTATGATTTTCACTCATTTTTTATTGTTAATTTATTTGGTCCAGGGTATACCCAAATTTATCATACAACTTTTTAGTCGCGTCAAACGCGACTCTACATCTCACTATGTCGGTTGGTCGTTTGGTTGGTAAACACTAACTCAAATTTGAGCACACGTCTGCAGCCATGTTATGTCCTTGTTTACTTACAGTTTTTAAAAATCACACAAACTTTGTTATAGAATGTAAAATTAATCAATCTTTATCACTACAGAGTTTTTATTCAGACATTTTATTCACTTATCATTTTTTTACAACTTGCAATGATGATACAGTATTATCAATATCATACTTATCTACTAAACTTTACAGCAATGTTCATCGTCTATTTATAAACCTTTTCAGATTCTTGTCCTTATTATCATAAAATAACACTTAATCAATTCCTAAATCTTCTAATGTGCCGCCAAAAGGGCGTCACCAGTTTATCAACTTGTTTTTTTTTTGTTTTTTTTTTAGTTTTCTATCTTAATCAACTGCTTATTTTAATTATAGAATTAATGTCGAATATGAACATGCATACAACCATATTAATACCCCATGAATTTGTTCACATACTTGAATGCAGGATTTACGATCATCTGTATTGTATTATTATAAAAAAATAACGAGTGAATGACCAAACAATCGGCGATTCCGCACAGACCATGTGTGAAGTGGAGGAAAAAAAGTATGATCGTTTTGCTCATTGGTAGCATGCTGCATGAGAGTGTCTTTTCCGGCCAATTAGAGGTGCCATTTATCATGAATTTTATTTACCATTTCCGGCCAACTAGGGGTTAAAAAAATTTGCTTCCCCCACCGGGGGGGGGGGGGGGGGGAGTGAGTTGATGGAGCAGTGACCAAAATACTTAGTGTCTAGACAGATCCTGGCTACGGCCCTGATTATTACTTCCAAGTCTCCTTATTGTTTGTATCAATTGTATTTATGCCAGAACTAAGCGAATACAACACTTTGCTATTCCAAAAGGACCATATATTAGCGGTGTGATTGTAACATTTCCAATGTTTTTTTCAATTAGATGTTTGTTTCTGATGAAGTTAACTTGTCTCACACTGTCCTTTTGCTTGATTTCTTTAGATTTATTAATTTGATCTCTCAATGTAGTTAATACAATCTTGCTTGATTTCATAGCAGTTGATGGTTCGCTGTTTAATAACTCATTTAAGAAAACCACATTTGTAATTAATTCAACCTTGATATCATGAATTTTTCTAATTTGTACTGCATAACCTTTCTTTTCATTTTTATAGATTTCTTCTACTTTTTTCTTCATTTCATCTCCTTTTTTCTGGATTGTTTGTACCATTTCTTGAACTGTGTTATCAATATCTGCGAGACTTCTCTTAATACTACTTTCAGTACATTTTCCATTTTTTGTATGGATTCATTGGCGCTTTTCTTCAATTCTTCTGAAGTTTCCTTAAACATTTTAAATGCTGTTACAATGTTAATGAGTTCATGTTTTCCATTCCCTGCTTCATGTTTCATTTCAGTACATTCTATGCATATTGGTACTTTACATTTTGTGCAATACATTTGTAATGGTTGAGAATGAGAAGGACATGTGGAAAGACTCAGGGCAGTGCATTCATTATCATCCTTCTTTTCATGTTGTTTGATGGTTTCTAAAAGGTTTTTAAGAAGTGTATTTGGTGGGAGTTTTTGAAGCCCTCCAACCGGAACAGAATCAATCTTGCGACAAGTGGGGCATGTTGGCTTCCCATTGTTGGTGTCAACCCATTTTTCCAAACACTTCAGACAGAAACTGTGATGGCAGCTAAGTAGTTTTGGGTCTTCCAGCCTTCCATTACAGATAGAACATTCTAGAACTTTCTCATCTATATTGCCAAGTAGACTTAAATCTTTGCTAGCCATCCTGCAATAGTAATGAGTAACACATTATTACATGCATCCTAGAAAGAGTGGTGGTGCAAGGATTTGCCTGACAAATGTACCACATGGAGACCCACATGCTTGATGTGAAAAGCAACAAAAAAATGTCCAGCAACGTTGAAATACTGCTTTGATAAACTACAATGTCACACTTATGTAGTATAAATTATGTTAGTGCTCTTCAATGAAATTATTTATTTTTAATTTCAATACTTTTTTCCAGACAACTATGTCAAAGGTTCCGTAGCTTTAATGTTTGATTCAATGTTTCTTCTAAATTAATGAACACTGTAGACTAATTATTATATTTTCACCACTATAGTTTTGTAATCTTAAATGGTTCATACACTAGACCTAAATTTCATTCAAAATATTATTTCTGATCTACTAGTTATAATTAAAGTAAATAAATAAACATTAATTTCATTTTACCTTATACTTTGAACCTCACATGTTGTTAGAAATGACATCTGATCTTTGAAAGAAAAATATTTAACATTAATTATCTTTGTAAGCAATATATTTTGAAAGTACTGTATCTATTTTATTATTTCTCCATTTTATGAAACTATTTGCTTCATATGCTGGTGTTCAATAATTAATGATACTTTTCAGCAGTAAGAGGGTGTTTCATCCTGAAATGTTTGTATCTGAGACAATTTCTAAATCAGTTAAACTAAAATAAATATAAATAAACAAAATAAATATTGAATAAACTAAAAGCAATGCAATTATTTATGCTAAATACCTTATACTTTGCAGCTCAAAAGTTACTTTTAGAAATGTAAACTGATCTTTTTAAGAAATTAAATAAAGTTGGTTTTTCCACTTTGTAACTTCCTTTTATCACATGACCAGTGCTGCATGCTTTAATGTTTATAAACTAGTTGTGATGATTTCAAAGTGAGTCTTTCAGAAAGTGTTTTTGTTCAATACCAGCCAACAGAAAGTACATCAATTACAAGAAACAACTCATGCCTTTAAATAAATACATATACTTTACAACTTGTGAAAACGTGTTACATTTATTCTCCTATCATGTTTTATTGTTTTTACATACAAGCATATTTTACTAATCCTGTCACATTTTGTAAAGACCTTTCTTGGCCTCAGTAAGTAAATAAGTTAAATCAGCAAAATGCACTTGTGCTATATTATTTCTATGAATTAGTGATGCACAAAACTGAGGGAGGATCAGTGGGTTACTATTTCCATGGAGCCAAGTGCTTAGTAATAGTAGCCCACTCTTCTAATCTTAACTCCTACTCTAATAAATAAAACACCCTAAAAAACACAAGCAAATAATAGTAACCTAGGGTTAATATTAGAATATTTACGGTATATGGGAGTGGATAGTAGAGCTTTTATGCTGATTTTTACTCATTTTTGGTTACTTACTTTATTTGTTCCTGAACATGACATCATCATACAACTTTTTTACTTACCGTTTTTAAATTAAAAATTAAACTACTCATAGAACGTAAAAGTACTCAATCTAATATCACTAAACAGTTTTTATTCAGACATTTTATCATTTTTTTTACAACTTGCAATGATGATATTATCAATATCATACTTATCTACTAAAACTACATGTGGTAACTTCAAAGTACTATCTTCATCGTATATTTATAAACCTTTTCAGATTCTTAATTGTCCTTATCTTAAATAATACTTGATCAATTCCTAAATCTGCTACTTTGCCACCAGTTGAGGGCATCATCAGTGTATTGACTTGTGTTTTTTGTTTTTTTTTTATAGTTTTCTATCTTCATTAACTGCTTACGAGAATTAATGTCGAATATGAACATGCATGCAACCATATTAATACCGCATGAATTTGTTCAGTGATCACACTTTGCTATTCCAAAAGGACCATTTATTTTGATTAGCAAGTGGTGTGATTGTAACATTTCCAATGTCAATTTCAGTTAGATGTTTGTTTCTGATGAAGTTAACTTGTCTCACACTGTCGTTTTGCTTGATTTCTTTAGCTTTATTAATTTGATCTCTCAATGTAGTTAATACGCTTGATTTCATAGCAGTTGATGGTTCGCTGTTTAATAACTCATTTAAGGAATCAACATTTGTAGTTAATTTATCCTTGATTTCGTGAATTTGTCTAATTGGTGAATTATAACCTTCCCTTTCATTTGTATAAATTTCTATAACTTTTTTTGTCATTTCATCTCTTTTTTTCTTGATTGTTTGTACCATTTCTTGAACTGTGTTATCAATAACATTGAGACTTGTCTTTATACTTTCTTCTAATTTGTTAGTATTCTCTGAAACTACTTTCAGTACATTTTCCATTTTTTGTATGGATTCATTGGCGCTTTTCTTCAATTCTTCTGAAGTTTCCTTAAACATTTTAAATGCTGTTACAATATTAATGAGTTCATGTTTTCCATTCCCTGCTTCATGTTCCATTTCAGTACATTCTATGCATATTGGTACTTTACATTTTGTGCAATACATTTGTAATGGTTGAGAATGAGAAGGACATGTGGAAAGACTCAGGGCAGTGCATTCATTATCATCCTTCTTTTCATGTTGTTTGATAGTTTCTAAAAGGTTTTTAAGAAGTGTGTTTGGTGGGAGTTTTTGAAGCCCTCCAATCGGAAAAGAATCAATCTTGCGACAAGTGGGGCATGTTAGCTTTCCATTGGTGTCAACCCATTTCTTTAAACACTTTAGACAGAAACTATGATGGCAGCTTAGTGATTTTGGATCTTCTAGCCTTCCTTTGCAGATGGAACATTCTAGTAATCTCTCATCAATATATTCTATTAAATCTTTGCTAGCCATCCTGCAATAATAATGAATAACAAATTATTTTGATACATCCTATAAACTTTGACATGATAATTAAGATTCAAATACTAGGAGTATAGGTACAGTAAGATCTGACAAGGTCACAATAAAACCAACGGATACCATCTGATCTTTGAATGAAAAATTGTTAATGTTAATTATCTTTGTAAACAATCTTTGTTATTTTGAAATATCAAACTTTAAAAGAGTACAAAAAACATCGTAGCATTGTAAAAAATCAAAAATTGTCAGCGCGTACATATTTTTTCACAAACTATGATGACGTAATTTATGACCTATTTGATTGGTCAGTCAGTTTTACCAATCGTAACGTTGAAGTTGAACTCGGTTGAACTTTTAAAAAAAATTGAAGATTTTAACGATTTTTAATGTTGATTTGTACCCCCTTTTCCTGTAAAATCGTTGATAAAATCGTATGTAAACGCGCGCGGTGCATAATATATATTACAAAAGGGGTAAATCCGCCCCTGACAATATATTTTAAAAGTATCTGTTTGTTTTTGTTATTTTTCTATTTCAATGAAACTATTTACTTCATATGCTGGTGTTCAATAATTAATGATACTTTTCTGCAGTAAGAGGGTGTTTCATCCTGAAATGTTTGTATCTGAGACAATTTCTAAATCAGTTAAACTAATATAAATGTAAAAAACCAAATTAAATATTGAATAAATAAAAGCAATTTATAATTGCAATTATTTATGCTAAATACCTTATACTTTGCTGCTCAAAAGTTACTTTTAAAAATGTAAACTGATCTTTCTCAGAAATTGAATAAAGTTGGTTTTTCCACTTTGTAACTTCCTTTTATCACATGACCAGAGCTGCATACTTTAATAAGATTTCAAAACCAGTCATGCAGAACATGACTAAATTTAAAACAGTTTTTTTTTTCAACATGTGTAGTATCCAATAGGAAGGACATGATTTATCAATTACAGAATGGAAACCAATTCTTGGCTTTTAAACAAACAACTTTTTTATACAAATTTAATCTTCTGAGATATGTTAAGTGTTTTCACAAACTTTTAACACTATCATATATTTTGAGAGAGTAACAATGTACACTTTTACACGCTAAATTTTAGCGAAAGTACTGCGATTGGTTATTTGAATTCCAGGGTATACATATGTGCAGAAAACTAAAAAAAAAACAAAAGCATTTTTATTTCAGGATTTTAATTCACAGCGCCTCCTGTAAAAACTCGGGAGATTTTTCACAAATTGCCTTAATTGTCCCTCTAAAAAAAATTTTTTTTTTTATTTTTTTGTTGAATATCTTATTTTAATGTCACATAATAGTTATTCATTCTCACAAAATTGGGTCTGAAAAAAATTTATTTAACTGTGAAAAATGTAATTTAAAGCAAACAATGGTCAAATTGTCTGGAAGACAATGAGTTTTTGGGTAATTTAACTGTTTATTTTGTCTTTTTATAGATGAAATAATTTTTTTCCCCCGTTTTTTTCTTCAAGTGGACAACTTCATTAAAACTGCAAAATGGCCTATTCAAAGTCCGATTTTAAAAATCTATATTTTTCATAATTTTGGGGGACAATACATCTTTAAATACTACTCAAACCTAATAGAATTTACCTTTAAAAACTCTCATTTGAAGTTTTGGCAGTGGCGCTGTTATAGTTCCAGTGCAAATAATGAGATTATTAGTATTAGATTATTTAGGATACGATAGAGAGGAAAATACTGTAGGTATAAACAAGGGGAACATGTGTGTGTCAAAAATACCTTAATGCTTATTATGAAAGAGAAAATAATGTAAAAGTTAAGGAGGTGATATAAAATTAGTAATTAAGACTTTTTAAGAACATTTATTATACAGTTTTATTACCTCATTTGTACTGCAAGGTAAACCAATGTTTACACCATAAATCATAAACCAATACTACTCATTTTGGTTACTGCATTATGCATTGTTCTTGTTTTTGTGTGTTTTCCAAATTACTATTCTTATTGTTTTATGCTAATAAACAACTCTAAATTGTATATATGACATTTCTTTATTACATTTATTTTTTTCTGTTTTTGTGTGAAATCTTTTTACGTTTTATTTAAAAGAGTCTTGTCAAAACCAAATTGTGAACTCTTTAAAAATACTTATAAATGATGAATGAGAAATGTGAATAAATTATAAAGTAGAAAAGAATATTTGTCTGTTTGTTTGTTGTATTAAATGTTCCACACACATCAAATACAGTTGTACATTCTAATAAAACATAGATTAATTATGAATTAGATTAAGAGAAACATGAGTGTGGATGGAGGTCAAATAATTGTGAGAATACATATATTTTTCTGCAGGTCAAAGAGGATCCAGCTCGTAATGGTAGACTTCTGATGGACATCTCAGCAGGTTCACCAGTCATTCTCATTCCTCTGAGTTCCAAGTCAAAGGAGACACTAGTTGCCAATCTTGGTCGTATTACTCTTAAGAACCAGTTCCTATTTGCTGGGGACCCAGGCACAATATCAGTGAAGAGTGCCGGTAAGAATCTTGTGTTTAGATCAACCAGGGTTACTGCATAAAATTCTTAAATTTGTTAATACTTTCATTATAACTTCATTCTGTGTCCGTAAATTAACCGTTAAATAACCGTTAACAATTAACAGATAAAGTTCCTGTGGAAACAGGGTTTAACCAAACTTGTGTAAACACCCAAATTTCATAGGCTTCAATGTCAATCGTAAAATTAACCCTGATAAATTATCTAAGCGTGAACAATGGTCAAATTTACAGATTGCCTAGGGTAAAGTTACCTTGGTTGAATTTACCAGTCCAGTGCAAACAAGGTGGTAAAGCAAAACTGAGCATGCAATGAGATGAGATTTTGTAGTATAACCAGACTATGTACTGTAATTTGCAATTTCATCTATTAATGAAAATGCAGGCAATTATTGGAATCTCTCAAATCTGAGTCTGTTTTTGTGACAATTCTATTTACTTGATACTGTGCAATATATATATATATATATATGAGGGCGTATCAATTTGATCTCTGGTGCGCGTGCATACAACTGAGGACTAGTGCTGTTCCGCCGTACCACGCCGAGAATGTTAAAGAGTCGCTATCCAATCGAGTTCGAACAATACCATGAAAGCCCCAGTGGTCTAATGGTTAGGACATCTGCATATCAAGCAGGCGGTCCGAGTTCGAGTCTCGGTTGGGGCGACTTTTTCTCATTCTCACAGATTTCCTCATCTTTATCGTTTCAAATTAATTAATTAAATTTCAGTATATCACCGGGCGGTTTAGAATTAATGTTCTTTGCCTATTGTGTTTATATATATATATATATATATTTTATTTCTCTAACAATAGGATTATCCAGTTCCTTGTCACGACAGTCTTCCAGACTCTCTCAACAGGAGTCGGATCCATTAAGTCACATCTGTCTTCTGGATTGCATGAATCTTAGCCTTGAAGATATGGATCTGTTTCTTGGAAACTGCATTGATCATGCAGACTTTGACGCCAGAGATGAGACAGCTATGATCTTTCCGTCTATTGTTGTCTCAAGAAAGGTAAAGAAATAAAAATTAATTTATAAAGTTGAATGGGTAGAATATTTTTATGAGTTGAATAGAACAGTCAAGCAAATTCAACAATCAAAAATAGTGTATTTTAAATAACATTCTTTCTAAAATCTTAGTCTTATATAAGATTTGTTTAACCATTGTGTTGTATTCAAACATTGAGAATAGTCTTGGCATCACCATGGCCAATATTCAATTCAATCTTCTTCTTCAATTCTTCAATCTTTTATTTCGGAATCTCTGGTCCATAGAATAGAAGTAACATTACGTATAAATTAACAAAAAAATACTGTTATGACTATAATTACAATAAGACACACTCTCATCTCAGGATGGTATTCCAACAAGCATCTTTTACTTTGACATTGAGACTAAACATTTTCTACACATCGGGTCATATCAATTTTCTTTAAAATAGTAATAATAATGACTAGATTTCAAATTGTGAGAACTGGTGAACTACTGTAAAAACTAGAGTGAGGAAGCATATTGCAACTTCTCTGCATACGCAAAGTGAGTTGACATGGCCTACAGTATTTACTGTAAGGTATTCGTCATTGCAAATCAAACGCTACCTGTTTAGTTAATACAGTATACTATTAAACATTTTAATTTGAATCTCAATTTGTTAAGTACTCTTTTTTTTATAGGGTCCACCGCTTCTGAAGCAAACTTGTCTGTTAAAACTCCAAGTAGAGAGGAATCTAGATGTTGACATTAGTAGAACAGGTTTGAAACTTTTAAATCAATAATACAATACATAGAAGATTTAGAATTCCCATCTTAGTGTCTTTTTTCACAAGCACATTATTTTATTGTAATACTAATTTGTTTTTCTTTAGTGCCTGACATCAGTATCAGTGGAGTGCTATCATCCGTCCACTGCTCAATTGATACGTCTCAGTATCATTTGATCAGAGGCATGCTGGACCATAACCTAGGAGAACATTTAGAAGAATTTCAACCAATACAGCGCCCTCAAGCACCTATCAACCAGGTAAAATAAACTTTGGAGCCCAATGACTTTATTCACTGTTTACAAGGATAACATCCTTACAATTACAGTTTAACAAATCCCAAATGATTACCACTTTTAACAGGAAATTCTTTAATATTTATTGATTTAAATGAAATACTTTTATGTAAGAGAAATATCACAATGTGATTGCTGGTGAATTCCAGCAGTTACACTCATAGATACTATAGACCCTTCTAGACATTGTATTGTCAGCTACTCTACAAAGCTAGTTTGACACAAGTTCATTATCGCCTGGCAACATGAGAAACATGTAAGCCATGTTTTGACAACAAAATCTTCACATTCACATCTCACAACAAATCTAAAACTTTACTTTCAGACCGTTCTAAGTGGGCAAGTCTGGACAAGTTTATCTATGCATATTGATCTAATGAATGTGACCCTTGAACTCTTGGAGTCGCATAGTACAGCTGAACAACAAGAAGGCTCATTAGTAGAAATTAATTTTATCAAGTCACGATTCTCGTTTGAAAGTTTCTCTAACGAATCCAAGACGGTTGATTTGGTGTCTCACGCACTACGTGCTCACGATACAAGACAAAGAGGTAATTTCTTAATAAAAAGTTATGATCATAAATTATGCCTACTTTATGAAAATGCTTTCACCTTTACATGTAGATCTGTAAGTAATTAAAATAAATTTTTACAGAATATTATTTCATATTTCTTAGGAAAACCTGAATCTTCATGGGGTAATGTTTTTCACGAAATTCTGACGCCCTCAAAGCATAACCAACAGGCAAGTCAGAATCCCTTACAGATGGAGCTTCACTATGCGTCACGACCCGACCACACACGTGCCACGTTGCTTCTTAACAATATGCGGGTTATGTGTATATTAGATATTTGGCTTGCTGCTAAGGACTTTTTACTTAGTTATAATGCACAGATGGTACTTCCACGTAAGTACATTTTTGAAGATTTGAACAATGAATTGACACAATATTAATTAATGATGATTGTTTATGATGTTTTAACATGCTTCAACAATTAACAAGTTTAAGAGGAGTATTTTTCTAGAAAAATGCAGATTTTTTTAAGCCTTGTCACCATTTTAGGACATTTTTTAAACATAACTTGGAGTGTTAAAATAAATCCTTGAGATTTCATATCAATCCCAGACTCAGGGGTTAATCCTAGGGTCTTCAGATTAATCCTGGGTTCTTCAGAATAATCCTGGGTCTTCAGATTAATTCAGGGGTCTTCAGATTAATCCAGGGGTCTTCAGATTAATCCAGGGGTCTTCAGATTAATCCAGGGGTCTTCAGATTAATCCCATGGTCTTCAAATTAATCCCAGGGTCTTCAGATTAATCCCAGGGTCTTCAGATTAATCCCAGGGTCTTCAGATTAAAGAAGAGACTACAAAATGAATTATCAATCATGGAAACTTCTGATATTTTCTGAAAACTTATTCATAATGAATTGATTTACTCATTCAGCCGAACATAGGTATTTATACCAGCCTCCTACTGTAACAACCGGTACAAACTCTGCCGCTGAAGGAAGACCATTTGAAGTAAAGTCTGAATCTAAATCATCAAAACAAAAAAGATCAACAACACCAATCAGTGTGGCATCTGGTATTGCTACTAAAAGAGTGCCACCAATGCATCAGGTATGTGCATTAAAGACAATATGTACTGCATTTCACTGCTACAATACTCCACACAACTTTCAATGCTTACATTGGTGCAATCACCTTAAAGCAGACTTGCTCTTGAAAATGTATTTCAATTATAATTATGCCTTGCAACTCGTCATCACTAAAGCATCATAACTATACAGTTCATCAGAACAAAGCATCTAGCACCGGTACTTAATGTATTTACCCAATAAAAAGAAAACTTTTGATATGTTAATAATGAAGATGAATAAAATGGAATTTGAATTAAATAGAGAGAAAACAAATATTATTTATTTTTTACTCAGGTCATCAATAAATATAGGGTAAGCTAAGTTGTCGCATATCAGCTATAAAAAGCTATGTTTTTAATACATAGGCCTTAATATGTCTTTGCTTTTTACATTGCATATGGTTCTTTTTTTATATATATCGTGATAGTATTTAATTATATTAATTTGTGGCTATGACTTAAAGATTCTTTGCAATCTTATTTTGGTGACCTACCACACACTTACATACTTGTATCTTTCAATTATTTGTCTTTGTATTAAAATGTGTGTGGTAAACGAATGAAACAAACAAAAAAACAATGTGTGGTGTGGGAAAACTTTTCTTTAATATGTATTCTTGCTGTACAAGCCTTCAAATAAGAATCTATTTTTTTTATAGAATGAAAAAACGTTTGAGTTACGTCTAAACTTTACAGAGACTGAGTTTGTGGTTGTGGAAGATCCATCATTCATTGATACAGATGCTATTATACTCAAGGTAAAATATTTAATTGAGTTTCAAATTTAGAAAAATTTGTTCTCAGTCTGGAACATTATCATAACACATGTGCTAATGCACTACTTCCACAGTCAATTAACCCAGTGAAACAACAACACGGATACAATAAAATAAAGTTTGTAGATAGTAAACTGATGAAGTATAGCTGTGACTTGGACAAACTGTCTTGGAAAAACGTAAGTTTTACACTAAAACCAGATGAAATTGTTTACACTTAATAATTATACCCATGTTGTTCACCAGGGTTAATTGACTGTGGATGTAAAATTACATGAGTGAGTTGAGTGGTCGCGCGGTTAAGACAGTGGAACCGTAATTACGTAGCCATAACATCGGCAGGGGTTTGAGGCTCACTGACTCCATGGTTCTGGTGGTAGAACAAGTCTTCTCGGATAAGGACTATAAACCGTAGGTCCAGTGTACACATCTAGTTCGTGTGCACTTTAAAGAACCTAGTACATCTTTCGAGACGAGTAGGGGGTTACCCCGGTGTATTTAGTACATCACAGCCATTATGGACCATTGCTTAGAGTTTGTGGTGTATGACAAAGTTAGGCGTTGGCTTGTTTTTTTTATCAATAAGTAGAATGAGGTTACGTTTGTTACTTCCTATAATTCTTTGGAAATTTTATTCAGTAGGGTATTTGCAGTATAAGTTAAATATCTTTCTTATTTTTGATAAATTGATATAATTTCTATTTTCTTACACAATGATAAAATAGAAAATGTACCATTTAAAGGCAAAACAATAGAACAAATAACAAAAAATTGATTTAATAATCGACTGATAGTAATTTTAAATAGTTGATAAAGATAAGACTGATATTTTACTTATAATAGTTCAAACGTCCAACTGAATTAATTTCTGGCGAATATAGGAATGATTTACCAATCAGAATTCCTGGGCTGACCTAAAAGGTATCGATTTCTGAGTATAATTCAAGGCCTTAAAAATAAGAATCTATTTCTATCTAGTTGCATCAGTAGTGTGAGTTCTTATACTTCAACTAATTCATTATCATAAGAATACATTATGTTCACATTTCCCAGGTTGCCTGTGCAGTGACCTCTCTGAAACCAGAGAGCATGTCGCATCCATTTTCGTGCACTTTACAAGAGCTTGAAGTGTTCTCTTGTCGGATGGGCTCTGAGACAAACACCGCCCTCTCTATTATCGATCCGATCACTGTGAATGTTGAACTAAAGGCTAACCATACTCACTTACATGGACGTAGTGGAGGTTTATTGGATGCAACCCTTGACATGGATGTTCCCACAAGCCTTGAGGTAAGTTAGCACTGCAGTTACACTGGCTGCAAATGTGATAGATCTCTTTTTTGTGGAAATCATTGTATGGTTCTCAATACCAAATTCAAAATTATTTTTCAGGCCGGGAAATTCATGACAAATTTGGTTTATATTGTATTATGAAATGTTCAATAACAAAAATGAATAGAAATATAGAATCACATTTTGTTTTTTAACACTACACATTATTTCAACTTGTTATGATAACGTTTTTAAAAGTCAAGGAAAGGTCATCAAATTTTGGCTAGAAATGTCATGGAAAGTAAATCTTGAGAAAGTACATGAACCCCGTAGCAATCTGCTGAGGTTGACACACTAGGGACTTTTAGATTTTCACGTCGACTATGTTGACTTCTACCATATTACGTCATTTTTATGATATGCGTACACCCCTACGTTCAGAATGAATACAGGACTCACCTCACACGCTAGGAAACTGGTACGTCGACTGACAGATTTGAGCACGTAAATGTCCACTTAATCTAAATGTTCATACAGTATATCTGTCGACGGGAACAGTCGACTACGACCCATGTGGATGTGGCCGTCGATTTCAAGGTCTAGGTGACAAGCATTATTGACACATCATTTTTGTTACCTAGGTAGGTCATGCTCTGTATTATAAGTCGACCTGTCAAATAGCTCTTAATAATTACTGCTTTGAAGATGAATTATTATGATCGTAGTATTTTGTTTATAGGTACATTTTCAAGGTCCACTTACTATCCGTGTATCTTACCATGATGTCAATCTATTTCAAAGTCTTTTGAAGTCCCTTCAAACACAAATGGTACAGTCCAACGAAACAATAGAACTTGCAGATGAGAAGAAGAAAGAGTTATTAGGTATGATAATAATCCACTACTATTGTAGCATTTATTTTGTCCATAACAATTGGAAATTCATTTCCATTTACTACTCTATGACATTTAAAATATAAAATGTCTAAGACATTAAACAATGTTTACACAACTATATTTATTAATATGATACCATAAATATATTTACATAAATAATTAAAGACATCTACTGTACTGTTAATTTAGAGAGGAATAATGGTGCAGTGCTGAAATTGCTAATTGTGTAATAACTTCTTTGGATTTTAGTAAACTCTTTATGCAAAATTACCTACATAGTATAATTTGTATATTGTATTATTAAAAAAAAAAAACCTACTTTGGCCATTTTTCGCAAAAAATCCCTGTACTATTTTTCCAAAAATGGCCAAAATGGGTATTTTTTTTTAATAAGCTTTTTTGTATTCAGTAATCCAAATATGGTTAATAATAAACATTTTTTTTTTTCTACAAAGTACCTAAATTACTAGAGCTTGGTTTTGCCTATAAGGATTGTATGAGAGCATTGGAAGAAAGTAACAACTCAATTGATGAAGCTGCCAATTGGCTGCTGGAGAATGCCACGCCCATCAAAGTTGTGGAGAAAAAAGAGAGCAGTGATGAAGAGAAAAAGAAACTAGAAGTTGCAGGAGTTGAGGTCCGTATAGTTTGGTATGTCTAAATATGGTAATACAAATTTACCATATATGACCATGTATAATCCCATGCTCAAGTATAATCCCATCCACTAATTTAGGCTAAATTCGGACAGAAGAATCCTACCTATATTGCAATTTTATATCCAGGCACCCCCTAGACATATAAATTATAAAATATATATTATTTTACACAATACATTTGTTATGGTATAGTCCGATCAGATAGCAAAACCAACAAATGTTTGTTGTTGTCATGACCATACATGCCCTTACCTTACCTCGACTCTATCATTTCCTGTAGCCCTCCTCTACACAAGTCACAAGTCACATATGATATGTCATCCTTCCAACTGCGTTCTTGACTTCTTTTGTCGATTATCTGTTGTCTTCTCTTCTTGCTATATGACCTGCCCATACCCATTTTACTTCTTTTACATTATATTTCATACCTTCATTTTTTTAATGTCTTAAATTTTTAACTAATATAATAACTTTATTTCTGTGAAACTTAGGTACGTGCAGTATCTATTTCCATCTGTCTAATTGATGACTGTCGTGATATTGACATACCACTAATGGAGCTGTCGATGCAGAACTTGCATTTTTTCCAGAAGTTGCTACCCAGCATTGAGGGGCAGGCTAGCTGTACACTGGTGGGAGAATATTACAACCGCAGCCTATCAGGATGGGAACCTTTTCTAGAACCTTGGAAGTAGGCATATCAGACTTGTTATTTATCTACCATACAATTTGAGCTCCATTCCAATGGTTAGGAATAGCATTTTGCTAATCAAAAAAACAAGGAAAACGTTAAAAACAAACTCACACCCTTCCCACACCCTATTTAAAAAAAACATGTGAAATCACAGGGTTTTATCCAGGGAACACAGTAAGAAAACACATGAAAACCAAGATAAACTAAAAACAGATGAGATAACATTAAGCCTTGTAAAAATTTATTCACCGCCAATAATGTTTTTTAAGAAGTGTTATAATACATTATCATTTATTTTAGGTGTAAGGGAGAATGGATCTACCAACAAAAAAGAACTTCATATCCATCAAAGCTATTCATACAAATAAAAGGTAATATTATGCACAGTAGTAAATTATCACGCTATATATTAATGTAATCGTTTTGTAATATTAACCAACACTGTGCAATCTAAACCATTAATAAATAGTTTATCTCTGGGACATAAAAAAGCATGACATTTTGTCTGGAGAATGACAACAAAGTAACATTTATTTACCATTGTTTTTTGGAAATCGAACAATAACCACCAGGACAATATACCCACCCATTATGGACTGTACCATTGTTAAAGTATATTCATTTTTTTTTTTTTTCTTTTAGTGGATGAACGTCTGGATTTGAATGTAACCAGTGCTTTGATAGACCTGATACAAATTACCAAAGAAAACTGGACAGAAGACTACTACAAAATGGCTTCTACAACCAAAGAAAAGTAAATGCTTAATGCCTCCAGTCTTCGGATTATCGTGGGCATTTCCCAATATTTTGAGTGTGCCACTAAAAGTGCAATTTCTTCTTATTGTTTTGGATATACAAAAAACATCTAGGCCCCTTTTCAGATTTAAAGAAAGTAAAAAATGCATCACTCTTTACTGTTTTTCATACAATTAACTGGCACTGGCACTGTTTATAATTTTAAACAAAAGTATTTCTTAGGCATTTGTTTCACGAATTAACAGCCTTCTATCAACTGCCAAGCCAAGCATTTTTTTATGATTTTTTACATGAAAATTTCACTGAAACACTCGTTTAGTAAAAAAAATGTCTACTTTAATAACAAAATTATTGTAGGCCTACGTGGCTTGGCTTGAACATACAGTACACTTTTGTAAAAGTGGCACAATTTACTAAAAAACACATTACAATACTATTAGGGCGTGTGGCGCAGTGTGTTGGACATTGGACTACCGATCGTCAGACCTAGGTTCGAATCCAACTCTTGCCGCATTGCTTGTATCCGTAGGCAAGATACTTTACTTACGTTTGCCTCTCTCCACCCAGGTGTATAAATGAGTACCCAGTTAGATCTAGACACAACTGCGCTGGTTACCGGCTGCATTATGGGAGTATGTTTCCATACGTGTTTGATCCCAAAAAATACTGGGGTAATAATCCTTTGAGCATTATTACTCATGAAAAGGGCGCTATATAAATGTGGTATTATTATTATTATTAAATTTATAACAATTATAATTATACAAATGTAATAATAATGAGACAACCAAACAGTACCCTGCTCCAATGTACAGCCTCTACAAATCCCCATTGTCTTCAATCAACATAACATTAATGACATGTGAATTTAAATTAATACAAATAATATATAGTAATAATTTAAAAATTATATATAGCATGCCCTCTATTGTTTACCCTCGGTTTTTTTTTTCTGTTTACCCAACATTTCATTTTTTCAACTTAGGACCTCTGTGTACATCAGTTCACCAGCTGCATCTGGCATGCCCAATACTAATAGATGCAGATGCCCTAGATTTTTCAAAAAGCATACTCTACGTTTGGATTTTTTAAATAAAAATATAACTCCCTCGGTGGCCACACTTATATAAAGTTTTTCGATATCGTTTGACCTTTGAAATAAAGACAATACAATACAAATTTTGATAAACTAAAATGTTATCTTTTCTTTTTAGCAAACGTCATCGAAAACCATTTGTACCGTTTGCTCTACGCAACAAGACTGGTTGTTTGCTTTGTTTTGCTACAATGACAACAACACCAACAATGTAAGTTCATAGTCATAAATCAAGTAAGATCATTCTATATTCATTACTCTCCTCTATAGTGTAGAGTAAATACCCGGTGTTCTGGTCTATCACAGCCCTAGCTGTTGTTGAAAGACGAGTGAACTCTGTTTGGTAGCAGCTGGGACAACATGAATTGACCCTTAGTGAAAATGAAAATGGTCTGTGCACAATTCAGCCCTGTAGGCTGTGAGTCATCCAATTTATTTGAAACTGTACATTGCTTGTGTCATGCAATACATTCTGAAGCTAAAATTTATCTTGTTTTAGTGTTGCCACGACAACAGGTGAGGTTTCTAACAGTGAGAATGTTAGTTCGTGGATACAGGTCAAACAGGAGGAAGAGGTCACATTTCAGTTTCAGGAGAAAGATAAAATGCGGCATAGGGTAAGATATTCCTTGAAAATTAGTATTTTCTTCTTTTTTTTTAATTCTTTACATTCAGAGGATTTTTTTTCTCTTATTTTTTTTTACAATCATTTTTTACTAACATGTAAAATGTATGTTAACATACAGAGTACAAGAGAGCCACATATGCACCAAGTTCTGGTAAAGGTTGACGGATGGCATAAGGTATCACCAGTGTCTGTGGATAAAGTTGGAGTGTACTTTAGACAAGCGAATCCACAAAGAAACCAAGCTTCAAATGTTGTAAGTTAACCTTTAATTAAGTAGCATGACACCACAAAGTTATGTGAGACACTATCCATGTGAAATAGATTTTGAAGTTGACACTAGCTTTAGTTAACTAATATTACAATTATAAACTACACCTTAATTTTAATAACTGAATTTACTAACATTACAGACAGATCTCTTATTCCATTTATGTTAGATGTTTATTGTTCAGCACTATACTACGTTTTTGGGAAATGCTGTTTTTATTAAAGAATAAACAGCCATTGTCACTTTGTGTCACACATTATATGTTAACTGGAAATGGTTGCATATCTGTATTCAAAGCCAAATTTGTTTTGTTACAGTTCTCCAGCAGTCACCCAGCCAGGTTAGTATTTGAAGTGACCTTAGAAGGAAATGCTAGAAAAGTGATAACAGTGAGGTCAGGTTTAATGGTAGTCAGTAGGCTTAGCATCCCAATGGAGCTCAGGGTCACAAACCCAGAATCAACTTCAGTGGGTGAGTATGTCATGTCATGTGTCCCATCCATAACAGAACCATGTCCAACGTTGCTTAACTTTGGTCAGATCACCTAATCCAAATTTCCTCAGTTTCCAGTTACGCTTGAAGACGATAATAAATACAGTTACCTTTTTTGTCCAAATGTATACACAATTTAATACGTTTTCTTTTTTAAATCATCAATTTTTGGGTATCAAAATTAAATTATTCTTTTTCACTCTTTTAGATTATGAAAACTTGGGAATTCTCGAGCCTAATTGTGAGGTACCCATACCGCTCCATAGAATATCATGGCATCTTCGTGCAAGACCCAAGAATGGCGGAGTGGAGTTCTGTAAACGTGCCTTCCTTTGGCAACGAGTTACAGACTCTGAAACCTTGGTGATGGAATGCAAAACACATGATGAAGAAGAAGAGGAACTTTTTAGGTGAGGTTGTTTATTTAAGGAGGTTTTTATTTTACCAATAGTAAATTAATCACTGTCCTATAAGGTAGGTGTTTCCACCACTAGAACTTGGAGTGAGTTGCCTTTGAACCCATGCCATGAAAAAACAGCTTTCGTTTTTGTCAAGTCACCAGCTACTTTGACCAATTATAATGGTTCCAATTTAGAAGTTTGTTGTTGTTGAAACAAAAACAACACCTTGGCATATTAATCCCCTTTTGATGATTTATCCCTGGTGCTATACACATGATTGTGTTTTTTGTTTGTTCATATCTGTAATGTCTGTATGTATGGTGTATCAAAATAAATCAAATCAATTACTGCTGAAAATTTGTAGGTTTTGTTGTTGGGTGAAGCGAGAAGCATATCCAGTAGATCCATTAAGCAAGAGACAGCCGTCATCGATAGAACTTGCACGACGTGTTGAGACCCCTCCACAGCCAGGTCATACGTTAACACTGCTACCAACTCTGGTAATGACCAACCTGTTGCCATACGAGATTAAATACTTTGTGAAAGGAACAACAATGAAAGGAGAAATTGCTCCTGGCAAAGATCAGCCATTATATGGGGTGAGAGTGCAATTGTTATTTTTATCACTGTTGGTATTATTATTATCCAAAACAACATCAGCACCACCGTCCAGCTCACCACCATCATCATCATTAATACCAGCATGACCACCACCGTCATCATTACCATTAGCATGACCACCACCTTCATCATAAAATATGAACACCACAATCATCACCATCATCATCATTACCATCATTACCAGCATGACCACCACCTTCATCATTACCATTAGCATGACCACCACCTTCATCATAAAATATGAACACCACAATCATCACCATCATCATCACTGTCATCATCATTTCGATTATTACTACTAGCATCATTATCACCACCATCATCATCACCATACCCCATTAGATTACCACCATCATTACCAGCATGACCACCATCATCATCACTACCATCATCACTGCCATCATCACTACCATCATCATCACCACCAGCATCACCATCCATCATCACCACTATCATTACCATCATGACCACCATCATCATCACTACCATAATAACCATCATCATCACTACCATCATCATTATCAGCAAGACCACCATCATCACAATCCATCAGCACTTCCATTATTTTTTAATTGTATTTATTTATTATCATCACCACCATCATTACCATCATCACCACCACCACTGTACAGTAGTAATTGTCATCACAATATATGTAGCCATTGTTATTTTTCAAAACTCAAATTAATTGTGTGAACTCTTTTTCCTTCCAAGGTTGACATCAACCGTGAAGTAAGCTTCAACTTCACCATAGAAAACTTTCCAAAAGGAGCAGCAATAAATCTTCCTGCAGGAATAGTAGATGATATGCGTGGAGATATCCAAATCTTTGACACCAAAAACAGACTTCTAGCATTGCATGCCAAGGTAGAAGTCAGGGCTTCCAGAGCATTAAAGGTATAAACCAATGATCTAATTCATTAATACAATTCTGATGAATGACTGAGTAGTGAGTGGTTAAGACAGTACAACCATAATATGTAGCCATAACATCTGCAATGGTTTGAGGCTCACTCTCTCTATGATTCTGGTGGTATAGTCTTCTCGGATAATAATAAACTGTAGGTCCCAGTGTACAAAAACTACTTGTGTTAAAGAACATTGTACATTTTGAGATAAGTAGATGGTTTGTATACACAGCTACTTCCACACACAGCCATGCATCATAGTCCTGTACGCTCCTCTCTGAGAACTGAAGAGGTCACCCACCCAAGAATGTATAATAACAAATGATGATTATCATAAATACTTAAATACAGCTATTGTTCACATTTAGATATCAAAATATTGTCCAATATAGATTAATTAATGAATAACATTACAGATTACAGTCCTTTTTTTTCAATTACTTTTGATACAGTGTCTAATCTCTGCACCTTATTGGCTTATCAACAAGTCAGGACTACCGCTAATCTTTAAGCAACATGAAGGTGATGATGAGTCTGCTGGACAGTTTGAAGAACATGAAGCAGCAAGGAGCATGTCACCACTTCTGTACTCCTTCTCAGATTTTGAGAAGCCATACAAGTAAGTATGATGGTAGTGAATTGATTTTAAACAATGTTTAACAGGACCATGCCTTTAATTCTGTACTCTGTATACTGTAACTATCCTTCATTGTTCTTCTTTTTCTGATAATTATAATGTATACTGATATACTTATAGATATATATATATAGATTTCTTCTATCTAGCGCTTAGATTTATATGTTACACTTTTCAAGTACTTGCCTCCTCTAAGGTCAGGTTATGTCTGTGCAGCCGATTAAGGACCTCTCCTCTGTCTACTCACAGTACCTGTCTAGAAAGATGTACTTGGTTCTTGGAGCACATTTGTTTGTGTACACAGAACCTACATTTGATTGAATTGAAATATTTTATTTATACTGGGCGACCTCTTCAGTCAAAGACTGGTCTCCCAGAGGGCCCAGTTATAATCAGTGGCTGTGATGTACTAATACACCGGGGTAACCCCCTACTCGTCTCGAAAGATGTACTAGGTTCTTTAAAGTACACATGAGCTAAATGTGTACACTGGACCTACAGTTTATAATCCTTATCCGAAAAGACTCGTTCTACCACCAGAACAATGGAGTGAGTGTGCCAATAACACTTTACAATATTATGGTTATTTAATACCACTTACTGTACTAGTGGTAAAGTATCCCCAAACTTACTGTGAAAGGTAGGTAATTGATCATTAATTCTTTTTCAAATTTATTTTCTAGATGTCAAATGCGGCTTGGTAAAGGATTTGCCGGACATGAAGGTCGACCTTATTGGTGTAGTGACTTCTCCTTGGATAGAGGTACTGGAGTTCGCTCACTAAGACTCTTGCAAAACAATGGAAGACCACAAAAGTAAGTTGTACTGACAACAATATTTATCTATCATCTATTGTATGCCTTAAGCTCTGTCTACACTATCAAACTGTATGTGACAAATAAAATGTGATGCGCCCATTATGGAGATGATGTCATATCAGTACCATATTTGGGCATATCACACTTTTTTGTCAAACTAGTTTGATAATGTAGACAGAGCTTTACACACACATCACTTAGTAGGGATAACCCTCTAATTCCACAAAATTTACTTTAATTTTTTAACAGGGTGTTTCATCTTGGTATTGATGTTGTTTCTGGCAAAGGTCGATATATGTCTACCCACATTGTAACATTTGTACCTCGCTTCCAATTGGTCAACTTTGCAGGATGTAAATTAGCATTTGCTCAAAGGCATCTTGTCAAAGGCATGGTGAGTATCGTTTATAATACAATTTCAGTACTGAAGTATATTTTAAGTTATTTTTATGTTACTATTTATTTTTTACGATTATTAATACTGTTGTCAATTTTTGCAGTGGACCAAAGTCCCAGAAGTTCATCTCGTTGTCATGCCAGAGTCAAGTGTTGTCTTCCATTGGCCACGAGATGACCTAGACAAATTGCTTTGTGTTCGAATGTCAGACGTCAAGGATTGTAGATGGTCAGGCGGATTCAGGATAGATCGGCCAGTCTCATTTAACATTAACATGAGGTGAATGCATAGACATACTACTAAACTAATTGAGAGTCAACTAGGTAAAGTGATGCAAAACAGGGGATGGCCTTTTCAAGATGGTTGTCGTATATCTGCTAAAAGTATTACAGTTATTATAAATTGTATTATATTCTTGTGTGGCTATGCTCAACTCACTGCAAGTTTAGTACTGCTTGATTGAATAGTAGGCATGGTTTCAAACTAGCATCTTAAATCCAATAATGCCTCTCCAATTTTAAATAATTGTGTTAAAGTTAACCCTAGAAGTTTGATATTATGGTTGACTATTTTTATACTACTTTATATGGAGTAAAGCGGACACAACAAGCTGAAATAAATTGTCTCAATTATTGTTGGAAGATTATTCTATTAATCAAGTTTGAAATCAAAAATCAAAATAACATTTATATCCTTCATTTATAAACAAACATGAGTATAATTTCTTACAATATACATGAAGGAGGCACTGATTTCAAAAAGCAAAGCTTGTGCTAAAAGTGACAATATAAAGTGTAATACTCAAGAATACAATTTAAAAACAATAACATTTATATCTTTAATATTCATATGTGTTTCTCTTATCTTTCACAGAGGCTCTGGTAACAACTCTACACTTCTCCACGTGGAAGTTAGTCTCAGGGGAGCCACCTACTTTGTTGTGTTCACTAATGTTGATAAAATGCCCCCACCGTATAAAATAGACAATAAATCAGATGTAAGTATGATCAACTTGTAATTGTATTAAACTACTGTGGAGTAGCTTTTGCGAGTAGGGCAAAACAAAGCTACTCCACAGTAGTTTAATACAATTACAACCCTGTTGGTGCAGTACCCGCTGCTTACTTGGGCTCGAATCTAACCACTAGCCATCACTGCAAGCTTGGTGGTCTAGAGGTATGAACGCCAGGTTAGTGATCTGGCGGTCGTGGGTTCGAGTCCCACCCGAAAATTACTTGCGAATTTGTTTCCGCTGGTATTCTCAAATGTACTTAGTATAAAGTACAAATAACGCCAGAGTAGGGCAAAACATCTGACCAATTATGATCAACTTCAAATCATTCAACAGAGTTGTAACTTTGTGGTTAAGATGCATCCTGGTTGTCAGGATTGTTTTCCCATGACAATAAAGACTTTCGAAGAATGTAATATGATTGTTTGCTGTTCAGTTTGTCTTATACACATTTATGATTAAAATTTTGAGAAAAAAAATATAAAATTCTATCTTTTAGGTTGATGTGATATTTTGTCAAGTTGATGTCGCTGATGACTCATTAAATACAACACTGACCTCGCAAGCTTGCGTTGCTTATGCATGGGATGAACCAGAGCTTCCAAAGGTATTGCAATGTACAGTTAAAGGAGGATCTAGCGCATATTACAAACTTGATCAAATTGGTGAGGGGGAACGCCTCTACTATGAAAATTTTATCTACATTACGATGGCAGCTACTTTTAATGGGTATGTCAATTTATTTTTTTGTGATAATCATCATCATCCTTAATTCTCGTAGATTTACTATAACTACTAGATAAAGAGATATTTATTTTCATCCTCAAGCTTAACTGGGAATGGGGATTAGGCCCTCTATGAACCCAATGCAGCCAGCTGGACAGCTGCTAACAGATCAGCACACCGATCCTGTACTCTTTTCGAATAGTGTACCAAGTTCTCAAGTTCTAACATGCACTATATGTACATGGGACCAATGGCTTTACGTCCCATCTGAAGGATGAGGCAATATGCCTAAGGATGCAATCAGTATAGTACAATAGGTTTGAACCCATGTCTATCACATGTTAGTTTGATATTATCAATACACTGTCACCTCCATTATATACAGCATCCAAAGTGATATTCTCACAAAGAAAGGCTGATGTGATACACAGTGGTGATGAAGATGACACATTTAAACATATTGATCCCCAGTAAAAGTTTGTAATAGATTAGAACATCTTTGACAAAAGTGGTTTGTTTTACTCAAATGCAAATACTCAACCATTAGACTACAGGACCAGCATTTATCAATCATTTTAAGCCAAAGATAGTTAAAAACTATAGTGCTTTTAAAGTGAAAACTTTGTTTTCCAAAAATGAGTTATCAAATTGTGCTAAGGTTTGGAAACTGACTTAAACAAAACTGTTGACTTAAAAGTTAAGATGATTGTTTTTCTAATTTAGTTTGATAAATAGACACTTTAATCTTCTTGTATGTTTTAAACTTAAAATTTAAAGTTGAATGTCAATTCTCTTCACACAGTGGAACTTTCCATGTTTTTTCCAGCTTTATTGTTGAGTTGAGTTTTTTTTTTAAATTTTCAAATGTTTCACTATTTATAGATTTGTTTGTGAATGATTGAATGAAACAGTATACATTTTTTTCTAGATCAAATTGCAATTTACAATCACTTATCAATGGCAGCCAATCAGGACTACATCGTAATCAACAACTTGTACTTGATGCAGTAGATGGCTACAATGTTGTATTAATGAAAAAGGTAGGAGAAATAATTTGTGACATAAGTAGGCCATATTGACCAAGTCAAAATTCCTATACTTTTGCCTGATCTGAGCTCTCTACATTAGGTCCCTTGTTTATATTGACTCTTTAGGTATGGTAAATGGCCCCCTTGCCTTATCGCTCGACCATTTGAATCTGTTCATGAGGATAGGTGGCTTTAAACCAATTGACAGGTAGCCCTTTCACATCGCCAAGCAAAAGTTTGGAGTTTATACACTGGAGCTATAACACTGATGTTTGGTCTACTATAGTTGATATAAATATTTGTTTTATAGGAGCCGGCCAAGCGTAGCCAGCTGTGGAGAATGACAAGTACCGGTATGCTTCAAAACGAAGGATCATGTTCACCACGTAACCCCAACGCAAAACGCAAAGGCCCTCTGGAAGGCCTTGTTCTTGATATTGCAGAGATGGCAGCAGACTCTACAAAGCCTGTAAATCTGATCTTACAAAAACCAGAAGATGAAAGGAAGGCAACACAAACATGGTATTTTACAGAGGTACGGTTCTGTCGAAAAGGCATCCTTTTCACACATATATACATGTTCTTTTTCGGTATAGTTGAATACAGTATCATATAATCTGTAAAGGCATCCTGTCCATACACAAACACAAATACATATCTATGATTTTCAATCATCAGTGGATACTGCCTAAATTGTATACAGCATCGCATCCACACATGAACATTTGACTTTCTGTATTGCAGCCTGGGTTTATATCGTCATTATATAAATGTCAACTATTACACAATACTTTTTACAGTTCTCTTTACTAATGTACTGTAGAATTATTCAATTAAAACCTGTTTTTTGTTTCTAATTTGCAAAAACTGTTTGTATTGTTATTATTATTTAACAAGCCTGTGTAGGTTTCGTGAGGATTTCCTTTTTGTCTCTTATTTTAGCAGAATTAATTTTGGGACAAATAAAGAAATGTATGTAAGAATGGTCATTAATCTTTTTAAAAAACCAACATTAGAGATAGTTATTGTTATATATTTTGAATATTTCAGGATGGTCGCTTGCAATGTAGTTTTGGTGGACTGACAGTTCAATCAAGGCATGGTATTATGGGATTAGAACAAGGTAAGATTTTTTTTTTCTGAATGATTAAAGTTTTAAAGTAGAACCATTTACTACTGTACCTGAGGCAGACAGCGAAACACAGAGGTCTGTGAATTACAGAGAGAATTACATTTAGGGCATGATAGCTCTGTCTATTATTATTCTTTATTGACAACTAGGGATAACAGTGTCCAACATGGCACACAAATAGTAGGTGATCATACAAGCATGAAAATAGCAATAACAGACTTAGATAATATTTTCACTATCTACACTATCAAACTAGTTTGACAAAAAAGTGTGATGTTCCCAAACATGCTGGTGATATGTCCAAATATGGTATTGATACTGTATGTCCACATTTTCGTTCACATAAAGTTTGATAGTGTACAGTAGGTTTTGGGCTAATTCTCATTGAAAATCCGGGGTTTGAGGCCAACACTGCAGGTGTAGGGTCAAGACTGTGCTGATTACTAGCTGCAACATTATGGGAGTACATTTCCATAAGTGTGACTGGTGTAATAATGTGAAGCATTAAGTGCTATATGAGAATGACACATTATTATTATTATTATTTAATCCCCATCGCTTTTCGATTTATTTACTTCACACAAATTCCTGTTGTCCATTTTGTAAATTATGGGTAGACATATACTTTAGTATTTATGTATTGGTGGAAACTTGTAATCTTATTTGTTGTACATGAAATCTGCAAGTGGTAAATGTATGATGTTGAAAATGTCCCATAATACAAATGGAAATGCAACAATTGCAATCCACTGAACACAACCTCAATCATTTTAGTGCAGTTTGTCATGAACTCCATTGCGGATGCATCTGCTTGATTATGATGAACAGGATATAAAAACAAATATAAAATAGAGCATGGCTAGTTTTCTAGGCTGTATTTATTTATTAACTTCCAAATGACCAAAAAATATAAGTTTATATATTTAATATGTAGTATTATTGATACAGTATACTGTAGGCTATATTAATGAATAGAAGTTGGCTAAATAACCATATACCCATACTTATATACAGTATATATATTATATAATATATGAATATGCACTGAGAGCTCTGCAATTTTTTCTGACTTTTTTACTTTAATGTTTTTATTTAAGTTTTTGCTTATTTTATTTATATCTCCATATACATCATTATTTCAGTGTTTATTTGTACCTTCATTGAGATCCAGCCACTGATACCCACAGCAATGTTATATTTGCAGTAATTTGCCTTTTAATTTATAATATTTGGATAAGTAACATAAACTAACATAATTAAAATGGTGGTTTCATGATTTTAAAACTTACAAATCCAATATAACTGAATAGGACTTAAAAATAAAATTTCCCTGAAGTTTTCAAATAATAGCTGCTTTGCTTTAGAATATAGCTTTGTAGAAATAAAGTATTAAAATGCTTTTACAAGTACTCTCACATGACATTATACTTCTATTAGAAATTTATATCCTTTCAATATCATAACAAATGCTTTGTAGTTTTCTGTTTGCTGTTTGTATAGAGTAATTGTGCTGGTTGGAGGTGGGCAGTGACACCCATTATTCTACCATATCCTTTTTAATATTATTATACAGGGAATAATTTCGCCAGTGTAGCATAGCAAAAAGCTATACAAAACAACCTTATTGCTACACATTTCTAAAATTGTGTAGCAAAAAAGACAATACAAAACTATGTTTCTCGACTAAAAAATCAGTTTGATTAGCAATAACTGCTAAACAAAATTTTAAAATGAAATTTTTCCCTGTTATAACAAATGCTTTATCTTGTTTGAAGGTTTACATGGGGAAATCAAATGTTGATATATACACCATGTATGTTACCACATACGTGGTGTACCACAAAATATGTGGTGTACTGCAAAATCTATATCAACAAATGCTTTATCGTTTTCTATTTTGCTAATTCAGTCATGCTATTTTGTAATGTTTCCGTATGCTATACATGATGAATTATGTACAGTAACTTTGCTAGTTGGATGTAGGCAGTAAACCCCCTTTAAATTCCTCCCACCCAGCCTAAAATTTAATTTAAGGCCTTAATCCACCCAGCTTAACTTCAACACAGCACCGATTCAAGAATCCTGGAGTGAAAATACTGTTTATTTTTCAACCCACTCTTGTTGAGTTCAGTAAACTTTTCTAGATATTACCCTTTTTCCACCCACACTTTTCCCTAAACTTTTTAGACAATAACCTTTTTTCCACCCACTTATTTTTGACAAAGACCCCCTATATTTTTGTAGCTAATACCATGTTTAAAATGCTGTCTTAAAATTAAAATTCAAGAAATCGTTCAAAATAAATGATAGTATGTAACTTTAGTAATGAAATAGCAAATATCAAGAACATTTAATTGATAGAAAACCTATAGATCTAAAATCCTTATACATAAAAATCGTTAATTTATGTAATTAATTAACAATAAAAATGTTTATGTAAATTTTGGCTCTGATGCTTCACCTGCACTCAATTTCAATATAGCTTTGTTTGACTTGTAAGGGGATTCATCGTACCAAGTACCAAGATTCAGAATTTCTATGAAAATTAATAACAATGTTGACAATATAAAAGAAAATGCATTTAATAATAAAGCCAAATTGAGTTTGGTTTCTGGTTTCCTGGTTGAATATACTAGGAGGATAAGATGACTGAAAGGAACTGGCCACTCTACCACAAAATTCTGAGGCTTGGTAAAAATGAGCTTCTAACAGCTCATTCCCCTATATTCAGAATGAACATGGGACGCACCTTTATCTTACAGTACATAAACATCAGATAAGTATTTTCAGAAAGATAAAGTCAGACCTCTTAAAAAACGAAAAAAGGTTTTGCCAACTCCCTTCCAAACACTTATCAAAACAACGGAATTGCTCACCACATTTAAAAACTCCTTATATTGTTTGACCATACTTTCATAAAGTTTCCCGCTATACTACTGTTTCTGCTTTCTCCATAAGATGTCTATGTGTAGTTTTGTTGTGATTTTTGTTGTGATGTCGAGTACCAAACAAACTTTTCCTGTGAATGTGAATTTGAGTGTCCAATTGTTTTAATTTACTAAATGGCAATGATTCTCTACAAATTGAATACTTCTGTAATAATATTTCCGCTGCTAATTTTTGTAAAGTCTTGTCTCTTTTCGTGCATCTATTTTTAGCTTTGCGTAACTTGTGAGCATTTCCCGAGTTCTCTGCCTCCTCCCTTGAAGAGTTCTCTAAGTGGCTAAAACACATATTTCCATTATTATACATGCCGTTATTATCTTCATCTTCTTGTGAATTTAAATCTGCTACATTCTTCAAATTCACAAATAAAGGTTCTTCAGTAAATATATGTGATCTAAATTCCGGAATGTTATCTTCTTCAACTATATGATTTATCTCTGGTCTTGGCTCTGACTGGTTATCTTCCTGATCATCAGGTATAAAATTGTTTCCTTGGGATTGTTCATCTTCCCGACTGTGCCGCTTAGCACGGAATATGCATAAACAAATAAGTGATGTAAAGACAACCGAGATGAAAGCAGTTATGACAGCAAAAACAATGCAACAATGCTTAAAGCAATCTTGGAACATATCCTATTCAAAAGAGAATAAATTTACAGTAATAAATGAACTTCAAAATAAAAATTATTCCAAAAATGGACTCTGTTCCTGAAAAATGCATTCGAGTTGATGGTTTTGGACCAAACACATAATTCCTAACCCATGTGACCGATTAGATAGCAAGCAGGGATTCCCCCTTTTTTTTATTTGATAAATTTTAATGATGATGCATGCAACGTATTGGCAGCTATGTTCAACACCCAGTGGGGAAATTAATTGTTTGTTTTGGTTGACTGGTCTTTCTTGTAGGGAATGACTGCAGTAGCTTGCTGGACATACAGGTCATAGGTCATTGACTGTACTGTACTGGATTCTCATAGGTTATACTGTATCACTGCTTTTATCTTGGCTGTCAGGGGAAAATTTGAATTTTCATTCAGTTTTGACTTTTGGAAATTCAAATAGGCTACTGTACAATGTGATTTCCAATATTACTTAATATTATACCAGACGACTATTAATATCAGCATTGGTATTAACATGTTAATTGAAAAACGATATACATAAAACACCAATTCAAAGAATTCAAAGAAATTGTGGTTTTAATGTTTTTGATGCTTTAATTATCTAAATTATTAGGAACACAATTTAATGCCCAGTTTGCCAGTAAACCATCTGTATACTGTGTAGTATATAAATCATATTGTCAAATTATAGAAACAGTAGTTTATCAGTATTTAGGAAACAAGAATTCCTGTAAATACCAGTTTCTTCTATGTTATTTTAGGAAAACAATAAATAAATGCCCAGTCGTCCAGTAAACCAGCTAGGTTTTGTAATATATCAGTATTTAGGAAACACAAATTCCTGTAAACACCAGTTTCTATCTTGTAAGAAAACAATAAAAACAATGTAATGCCCATCAGTCATCCATAAACCAGCAGGGTACTGCAGTATTTGGCAACAAATCCCCTGTAAGTACCAGCTTATCAGAAATCAAGTCAGTATTGAGTTGTATACACACAATCATAAAAGGAAGTATGAAAATATAGAAATGTTGGATCCGAAATGTTTATCTTACCTTCTCTTCAGATGTCAGTGCTGTAATGTTTTGTGTCCAGATGACTATGGCTATTTATACTGATTTAGTTTATGTTATTTTCCAACCATGTACACGTTGTGTTTCTTTGATTATAAATAAAAACTTGTCAAATTTTTATTGTATTTGTACAGTACTAAACCACTTGCTTTTATCACAGTTTATTAGCCACAATTAACAGCCTGTACACAGATTGTACGAAACCGTTCAGGTGTATCAACAAGTGTGCTGAACTTGTAGACTTCCTGGATATTGTCTGCTATTGCTGTGTTATATTGTTAACCCATGTTTTGTATTCATTTTCAAACAACTTCCTTATATATAATTATTTATTTGGTAAACAATAAGCACATGACTCAGCAATTACTGAATAGGATATCAACCAATGATTTTGTAAAGGTGAAGTCTCTTATGAGGCATAGTATTGGCACTGTTTTGGGCATAAGAATAATGCTCCTACACCTGACACTGACAGTGGCAGGCATGGTAACAACCAAGCTAGCATTAACTAAAATGTACCAACTCATGTCAGACAATTATTGCCACAGTATATAGTACTAATTTTAATTTAAATTAGCTTAAGTATCCGTATTCGTCATTTTATGTTAATTGTGTTCAATGTGTGTGCCACCGATGTAAAGGTGCAATTTCCAAATAAATTGATTGATTGATTGATTATACCACTATTGACATGTTTAATGTAGGCCTTAGATTTTTTTTTTTGATTTTTTTTTTTTAACCATATTTAATGAGGGTAATCCATCCAGCTATTGCTGATCATTAGGGACCCTCAGAGGTTCACAAGACAAACATACACAAGATGCTCTACATAAACAAAGTCTTATTACAAGTCTTTGGGAGTGGAGTAATTTGGTCCTTAGAAAAAATCCTGACATGTGACGGGACTTGAACCCAGGGCCCTTGGAGTGGTAGCCAAGCATCATAACCACCAATCCACAACTCCACTCCGAATTCGAATTGGTTGACATATCTGGCCATTAAATGTTAAATCATAATTTAGATTAAACTATTTGTTTGGTTTGAAAGAGCAGTACCTGTTATACCATTTATATTCCCATTCATCTGTCTCCAACGACCAGTACAACAGGGTGATCCCTACTCTAAGTGCATATACACTGGACCTCCAGTTTTAAGTCATCCAAGAAAACTTGTTCTACTGCCAGAACCACAAGCAGAATCTTTAAAAACCTGTTCTGATTTTGTGGCTAGATTTGCAGCGATATCCTCCCCCCCCCCCCCCTGCCATCAGGTGTGGGAAGGTTTGATTAAATATGATAATTTTATTTATATTACAAACAAAATTGAAATTAAACTGTAAAAAGAAAATCCACTACCAATTCCAATCACCATAAATATTTATTAACTCAAATGTAAAAAGTGTCTTAGAAATGATAAGCAAAATATTTTTTAAGTCAGTTAATTGGTTAATCAATCATTGGCAAATTGTGTTTCACATTTCCAGGCCTCACAAAACCAAGGTTTTGTTGTTCCCCTGAGGGGCAGCCAGTTTGGTTGCCCTCTCAATATCTTAATGGCCAAAACTGATGCAAAACATTATTGTACTCTTTCATTGGATTTTTACTTGTTTGTCCACCAGGGCTGACCATTTTAATTAATTTTTAGCTGCTCTACATCCATTTACGGTTGCCCCGAGGCCAACTGATTCTGCGAGCCAAGTATCATATGTGACACCTGTATCATAGGCAATAAGCCTATGACCTAAACATAATACAGGCGCACCTGTGATAGCTTAGGTATATGTGACTTGATATAATGCTGTATGTTGAGATTCAGTACATAGAAAATCGGGTGCAAAATAATATTACAGAAACATGGTTATATAGAAAAACCCTTTTTTTCTTCAAAAGGATAGCACAGCACCTTTAATGTTTACTGACTCCGGTGGGTTTTCAATATCAACTTTGCTATCAATAATTCGAAGTTCAGATCCAGCAGGTGTGGGTGACACTGTAAAATAAAACCATTGCATTTGTTATTATGTTATCTAGTAAAACGCATTCTTAGTTTTATTCATCATCATCAAGATGGCTCACATGGTCCAATTATGAAAATCTGGGCCTATTAAAAACCTTTATTTTAGAATATCTTTTGGTTTTCTGTTATGAGAAAGTTGAAGCCAGTCTACTTATTTTTAAACAACCTTGTCTACACTATGAAACTTATGTGACAAATTTGATGTGCCCATAATATGGACAGGATGAATATATTTGATCATATCACTACCATATTTGGGCACATCACTCCTTTTTTGGTCTTATAATACTGTAATGTCACTTACATTTTGCCTGTTTGCAAGTTCTTTGCAAAATCGCTTGCATCGTTGATAATGCCTGTTCACATGCAAACTGAAATATAGATAATGAACTAAAAATATAATCAACCTTATAATCATTGGAGTTTTCTAAAACAATGCTCTGAGATGAATGTCATAATACATCCTGTGGAGCAAATTTCATTTCATTTCATAGTAACATTTATTTCCTTCATAATATACAAAATAAATAATATAATACAAAATTCATGACGAGAAGAAAGATAGTTAAAACAATACAATTTTTTTTTTTTTTTTTTTTCTCATCTTTAAAATGAATAAAACAATATTATGAAGGAGGCACAGTTTCTAAAAAGCAAAAGCTTGTGTTGAAAGTGCCTGAACAAAACAAAAAGTAACTAAAATCAAATTAGTAAATAATAGTAAATGGGATAGGAATAAAGTAATTACGATAACGGAATATGAAAACAATAAAAAACTGATACCTAGAATATAACTAGTTAATTAATTTACTTTTGTATTAGATATTGTTTAGTGTTAAAGACGAAGCTATGTTTGTTTGCAGAAGTTGTAATTTTGTTAGGAAGTGAGTTCCATATCTTGGGTCCAGTAAATCTAATATTATGTTGAAAAGAAGTCTTTTTGTGTTTAGGAATATGAAGGTTATTGAGGATTCTTGTGGAATAGCCGTGAAATTCATAATTGGGAGAAAACATATCGCGTAAATGAGATGGAAGAAGAGCATTTTGGCTTTTGTAAATAAATAAACATTGTTGGAAAATATTAATATCTGTTAATTTTAATAATTTGAGAGAACGAAATAAAGGATCTGTACTAGTTCTAGGTGAAACATTTGAAATTATTCGAATGATTTTCTTTTGTAGTATTTGAAGTTTATTTAAATTAGATTTTATTTCATTTCATTTATTTATTTCACTTTACAAATATATAAATATAAAGTGGAGGAGCCTAAAAAAAAGCAAAGCTTGTGGTGAATAGGCTCCTCAAAACAAAACAAATAAAATATAAATAATATAACACAATTAGAAACTCCAAAAAAACAACAATTAAACTAATATCTTTTCTCTAACACATAAGTTTAACATGTTTAGAACTAAAAAAACAAGTAAAAAATAGATTATAAAAATTATTTAAGAAATATCAAATATATCAATAATAAAAGAATTTACAAAGAACCTTCAACCAATAATAGTTTAAATTGACGTTTAAATAAACGTTTAAATAAAGCACAGTTATGAGATTTTTTAAGAGATAAAGGAAGAGAATTCCAGAGTTTAGGTCCAGTATATACAAGGGTATTCATTTTAAGTCTAGTTCGAGTAAATGGCAGGTGATACTGATCTTTTTGTCTTGTTTGGTGAGTGTGGTATTGTTTATTTTGAGTGAATTTACTGGATATTATAGGTGGTAAGTGTCCGGCGGTTAATTGAAACATGATGACACCAACATTAAATCTATAGAGATCCTCAATTTTTAATATTTTATTTGTTTGAAAGAGATCTTGGGTGTGAGCACGAAAAGTTACCCCTGAGATAATTCTGACAGCTCGTTTCTGGATTAATAACATTTTAGTAATAATTGATTTTGAAGCATTTCCCCAAGCAAGAACACCATAATTTAAGTACGATAAAATAAGAGTAGAATATAAAATATTTAATACTTTTTGAGGAAATATTGATTTCAATTTATACATCATGCCAACATTTTTTGATAATAATTTGGGAATGTGTCACACCAAACGATATTGCAATATAAGAGATATGGCAAAACAAGGGAGCAGTAGAGTGTTCGGAGAATATGATGTGGAAGAAAAGATGCCAGTCTACAAATTATACCAATATTTTTTGAGATTTTGTTTTCTGTCTCAATAACATGGGGTTTCCATGTCAGACGACTATCAATGGATACACCCAAAAATTTAGCATGATTGACCATGGGGAGAACAGAACCATTTAGTTTAATTTGCAATGGACCTAATTTAATTGGCATCGTACTACTTCTAAACAAAACATAGCTGCACTTTTTTAGATTTACAGAAAGGCTGTTTGCCAGAAACCATTCGGATACATTAATTAAACTTGTATTTACAGTGTTAAATAACGACTCTAAGTGTCGATTTTTACAGATTAGTGTTGTGTCATCTGCATATAAAAAGTAAGATAAAGATACTGACGAATTGTAAATATCATTCACATATAAAAGAAACAGAAAAGGACCTAGTAATGAACCTTGTGGTACTCCACAGGTAATAGGCAAATAGTCTGATTGGGAATCACAAAACTTGGTACATTGGTAGCGGTTGGATAAATAGCTCTTAAATAAATTGAGAGGAACACCGCGAATACCATAGTGATACAGTTTTGAAAGAAGAATGGGATGGTTAATGGTATCGAATGCTTTCGATAGATCGACAAAAACACCAATTGCAAACTCATCATTTTCAAATGCATCTATTATTTCATTGGACAAATCAATTAAGGCCATTGCGGTATCAAAATGTTTGCGAAATCCAAATTGCTTATTGAATAGAATATTATTTTTTTCCATAAAGGCATAGGTTCTATTATAGATAATTCTTTCTAATATTTTAGAAAATAGCGAAAGGACTGAGATCGGTCGGTAATTAGATAAAGTGTCCTTTTTTCCTGCTTTAAAGATGGGAGTAACTCTTGCCAATTTCAATTTATTTGGAAAAACTCCTTTTGTTAAAGACAGATTAAATATGTGACATAGAGGTTTAACCAAAAGGGAAATTGATAGTTTAATAACTTTTGGACTGAATTCATCAAGTCCTTGCGCTTTATTAGTTTTAAAACAAATTCAAGAGTAAGAAGAAAACGTTTTAAAGAATCCATCTTGCCCAAGAGACTACGTGTATTAAAATGGATAGTAGACAAAACATTTTTATCATTGTTATGCTTAGAGAAATTCTCTGAGAATGTTTCTGGATCAAAATAATTAGATTCATTTAAACTAGCATAAAATTGAGAGTGTGGATCAACATTTTCGTTAATATTCATGTTCTCGTATGCCACAAAAGGGTTAAATTTCACATCAGTTGTAGGGTTGGATTGGCACATTAATTATAAGGTATCATAGATAATTTAAACATTAGGTAAAAGTTAACAATAATATAATAAAATAAAAAACTAAATATAACAATAATTAAACATAAAACAATTCTGTATAGTGCTGCCGTATTACTGGTAGCGTAAGCGTTGCACTCCCCGTGTATAAAACGGAGAATAATACATTAGGTATGCAACCGGGTATGCAAAGGTATAATTTGCATAATAATGGTACGTAGCGGACATACTTGGAATTTAAACAAGCAAAGCCAGGTTAAATATACTGAAATTACAAAATGAAAGAAGGCAGAGAAAAAGAAACCATTCATATCTCAGTTCCTCAAATCACCGTAAAAGTTACTTGAATATATAGGGAGTCCCCGTAGAAGTTCGCCATTTACCAGCAGAGAATTTAAGTTTAGTTCCATTGTCATATAAAGCTTTAACTTGAAATTTCCATTTCTTCCTTTCTTTATAATCCACTAAGGTCAGATCATCTATCACGTAAAACTGTTTATCTTGTAAGGCAATATTCTTCTGTTTCATGACTTGAATTTTAGAGTTATAACTAAGTAGTTTAATTATAATGTGTCGGGGCCTCACCGGTAGTACAGGACCGACTCGATGTGCACGCTCTATCGTTGGTATTTCACTAAATTCAAAGTTATCTATTAGAATGTTCCTGGCCAAGACAACACAATCCTCACCTGATTCTTCTTTAAGTCCCACAATTCGAACGTTGTTACGTCGGCTGAAGCGTTCGGATTTGTTGGCCTCTAGTTCAAGCTTCGCAACCGTAGATGATAATTTATCAACCGTTTGTTCGAGTTGACCAATCTTGTTAGCCTTGATAATATCGTTTTCTTCGAGTGCTGCGATTCTGTCCGAGTTAAATCCAATAGCTTGGTTCAAATCCTCTTTAATTTTTGCCTGCCCATCTAATAATGATTTTAGGGAAGCATGTACAAAATTGTTAAAGTCCACAGGGTTGGAACAAGCACTTTCAATATCGGCTGGGCGAGAGCGAGTCTTGGGTTTGGTGGCCATGATGCATACACGCCGTGTAAATTGTAGTCAAATGAGGAGCGCTCGCTATACACGTCTTATCCTGAGCACGTCATTGATATACTATAAATGTCGCCCTCTATACAGTACTATGTTTTTTTATTTATATTTGTTCTATTTTATATAATGCATATCCTTGGTTAATGGTTGGTTATTAATATGATGCTTAAATTCTCAATTATTAGGCCATTAAAAAAGGCAGCATGCAGAATTTTGACCGCGCAGTAGAACAGTTTTAAGCAGCACACACTACAGGTTGTTTTTTCGAATGTCACCAATGCTGCAGCATGGCACAACATTTTTACAACAAACTGAACATGCAATAGAGCCATTTAATGGAACCATTATATTTTACTTCTACTTCATATGATGCAGAATTAGAACAAATGGCAAGGGATATTCTTTTATCATGTTATAATGTAACCAAATGAATTAAAGCAATAACTAGTAATATTAAACAAACCTGAAGGTTGTCTGGATATCTATGACTCCATACAAGTAGAAGAGCAGAGAAGACATCACCAGTTCCTTTAAATGACATCTCTACCTTGGGATACTCAATTTTAAAACCAGTCTTCTTTCCATCTATAGGCAAAAGCACACAGTGCAACATGTTTATTATTGGTCCCTGGGTAAAGACATTGAGCTTTAGAGCAAAAGCACAGTCTCTGACCCCCACTCACAATCTCAATGGATTTCCTTTAGTGGTGGACACTCCTCAAATGAACCAAATATTTATAATATACTACTCACATTACTCTCAAATTTTGAAAATTTAACAACAAGTGATTCCTGCTACTGTATGTATAATTTGTTGAACTGTAGGCAACTGTAATTTGTTGCATGCAATTATTGTAATATGTATCACTTGTGATGCCTGTATCGTATGTCATAGACCTATCCTCCACCATAAAATACGGTACTACAGGCACCAGATGTGATTCATGCAACACAACAGAATTGCCTTTCAGACTGGATAATTTATGCTTGAATTTGGAGGTGTACAGAGAATTTGAATCATTATGCAATGGTCATTACCTTTGATCTGTGTTCCAATCAATGTTAGTGTATTTTCATTGCCTGTTTCATAGCTGCTAAGTATAACTGTCTTTACTCCTTTATCATGTAGAAACTGAGTAGCTTTTAATGCTTCTTCTTCATTGGTTATTTTCGTCCCACTTAAAAGTCTAACAACCAAAAATGTGAAAGATAACTGTTTTGAACTATCCGATTATTCTGGGACCGATAGATCCAGGAATTATGAAATAGGGTCGAGCACCTAGGGCCTAAACATTGTTAACAGCTTAACTTATGTCCTTTCCGTTTGCACATTTCAATTTTCAAACTTGTAGTTAGAAGCCAGCTAAATCCACATATTCATACGTGCATATCAGTTGCACGCATGTGAAAGGCATGATCACATATGAAAGGTTGTAAGTAATCAATATTGTAATTGAGTATTGAGAATTTACAATCTTTTTTTATTTTCCTGGTCACCATTGAATCTAATTGTAGGAGCTAATCAAACTTTTGTCAAATGGTAACTCTTCCATGATTGTTGTCCATAGTTCGAAATGTGTGCATTTAGGAATTCTTGGCAGATTCAGAATTTTTAACAGAGGAGCACTAACTATAATATAGTATGTTTAAAATATATATCAATAATTTCATTTTAAGAGAGATTGCGCCCCCTGTATCTGTTCCTTGGCTTTCCAATGTAAAATGTTACCATAAAGTCAACTTTTAACTTTGACTTACTCAGCCTCAAACTGATTTGGTGTAATTATGTCTGCCAGTGGTAACAGTTCATCGCGATAAATTGGCATCAGTTCTTCTGGGACATAGTAGCAGCCGTTATCACCCATGACTGGATCACACAGATATATCACATTTGGATTGGCTTGTTTTGCATCTTTTACCACCTGTACAATCTCACGAAGGAAAGATGGTGAGCCTACACCACCTGTGAATAATGTAATATACTTGTTACAGATTCTTTTGGATTGCAAAGTAATTGCATTGTATGTATTATTATTATTAGTTGACATTCATGGCTGGTGTAGTGCTATTTTTAACCTTCTAAACAAAGTATCAGTAGGCTGCTGAGACTTAGCACAAATGCAATTTCATGAGGTGTATATTTAGTGTAGCGGTACATCCTGTCTAAATTCTGAATTTTCTATATTCATTTTCTATTTATACATAATTTCATTTGTATACCTAATAATAATGTAGTCTCGGTTGGAGTGGCTTTTTCTTATTCTCATAGATTTTCTCATCTTTCTCATTTTTAGTTAGTTAATTAATATTCGGTATATCATTGACAAAGCAAAACATACTAATACAAAAATAGAATTGTTATCTTGATATAACCCACCACCTCCTATATGAAATTTCCTAAATCAACAATACATATAATACTCTATAGAAAAAAAGAGGATGATTTAATCATCAGCCCCGACTAATTCCACTAGGACACAGGGATGCATAAACAACAAAAATAAAAGCACTTAGAAACTGAGTGAAGTACTTGGCAACAGAGTGGCGTGTTAAAAGAAAAACAAAATTATTTGTAAAATTATTAAATTTTCTTGAATGTTTGTCATGCAAACAAACGTACAAAGCAATTGTACTATATAATAGCAAGCTTCTGTTTTTTCAAGTAATAAGTAATAATAAAAGCATTTTAATAAACAAATTATAAATAAGATTGAATCTAAAATTAAATCACCACTCAATAACTAGTGCAGTTCAGAGCATACAGTACTTACCAGTTAAAATATGAGAATAAATATTTATGTCATTTTGCTTGATACAATCATACAGACGTTTGAGATCATTACCATTTAAGATCTGACCATCGTTCCAAACCTTATATGCTATGTTTGTGCATTGCTGCATTGCATTGATAATATCTACTTCATATCCAAGTACCTGAAAAAATTAATTTAAATGTATGCAACAACACTTAAATGTTCAAAAATATGGTTTCTTTCTCATTTCGTCAGTACAGTATTGAGCACCATCCAAAATATGACAACTGTAATAAATTTGAACTGCACTTTTTTTTTCTAAACCTTTTCTTGTAATATAACTAAAACAATGCTTTCAATATACTGTATTTTGAAGTCATTACCAACAAAATGTTTGTGGTGCCATATTATGTTTTTGAAGGCTAGAACATTTATTATAACTTTATTTACATATTATATTATGATTGATAACTTAAAATCGGTGCTCTATGGTCTTTTTTTATTGTTTGTATAATTTGTTGGAGATACTGTGATTAATATTTTACAAAATGTAGTTTTGGTTAGGCATTGTATAGATTCCTTGACCCTTTTTTATTTTATTTTCTTGGTTTCTGGTTTGATCGAAGGCATGACAAGGATGCTAGGATTAATGAAGTTCTTTAATATCAAGATTCAATTGATTCAAGACATTGTAATTTATCAAGCAATTAAACATGCGTGTGATTTTCCTCTGCCATTGTCATATAAATATATGCTTTTTATCAGCTGGTAATAGTAATTAAACTACAATATGGTATACACACTCACAAATAATATTTAATAGATTAATGTTATAATATAGTAAACATTTATATTCATAGTCCACACAGCCTAATAATATTTAATAGTTTATAGTAATGTTATATTTGGTCATTCATGTTTTTCATATTGTATCATGCAATTATGAAGTACAAATATGCTTATTCATCATAAACATTGAAAATACTGTATTTACAGTGTTTAAATAAACAGAAAGAACCAAAATTGTTTCTTAGTCCAAGCTTTGGACTCAAAATTGTCGAGTCGAGTGGCCGAGCAGTTTGGTTTAAGGCCCTCGACCATTTTTTTTTGTGGTAGAACAATTCTTCTCGGATAAGGACTTAAAACTAGAGGTGCAGTGTACTCATCTGGCCAATGTGCACTTTAAAGAACCCAGTACATCTTTCGGAAGAGTAGGGAGTTACCCCGGTGTACTGTTCCATTCATCCCCTGCCGTTGAGGACAGACGAACAGGCGCCATTTGGTGGCAGCACTCGACATGAATGGATCCTTAACGGAGAAGAAAGTTTTGTATGTGTAGTCCACATCTGTTCACAATTCAGCCCTGTAGGCTGCCAGTCGCAGGTTATTCCCCCATTTACATTTATATATAGATATATAAATTTACAGGCATATATACTGTAAATAAATTTGATGGTCAAATAAGAAATTCTAAACTGCCTATATAAAAATAATATAATTAATAGATATATCATAAATTGATCATATTTTTTAATAGAATATAAATTTTACTATCAAAACAAACATGTTTTGGTTTGTCCAAACACTGGACAAAAATATCTCTGATAAAAACTGAATAAATTAAATTACAATGTAAAGATCTTTTCTTCAAGAGAGAGTGACCCATCTACTACTGTAAATTTGTACCTTGCTGGAACATTATCACCATCCTCTTCCTTGTTTTTCACTCCTTTTGTTTTTCACTAAATAAAATGCACAATATCTAACCTGCATTGGAAACACAGCTGCCTTGTTTCCAATATATCCAGACACAACATGAATTTGTATGGACAAAACACGGCGCTCGTGTACCGACATTTTTGATTGTCAAAAAAGAAAATCGACACAATTAGATACAAACACACTTGTAAGAGCTCCCAAATTAAACAAAGTGATCAAAGGATTTTTTTTATACTGCCGTCATAAAGTTACAGTAGTCATTTTGACTAGATCCGCCTACCTATTGCATATTCAATGATTTTGATGACATCATCATCATGAAAGTCAGTTATTTTAGACTTGATTGTCCAAACCTGTTGCATATTCAATGATTTTGATGACATCATCATCATGAAAGTCAGTTATTTTAGACTTGATTGTCCAAACCTATTGCATATTTAATGATTTTTAAGACATCATCATAATAAAGTCAGTAATTTAAGACTTGATCTGCCTACCTATTGCATATTCAATGATTTTGATGACATCATCATGATCAAAGTCAGTCAATTTGATAATGTGCCAATTCAATTTGTATCCCTAGATCCCTGGATCTAAATTTCCTGTATATCCCCTTATTATGTTGTAATTTTCACCATACTGAGGAGATAAAAATTGTCACAGATTGTCTGTCTCCCTTCCCCTATTTTATGTAAGACTTGTTTACGGTGTGGTCCTTTGTGGTGAATTTGGCAGTACACCGAGAGGCGATACCCTACTCTTTTTCAAAGAGTATACTGATAGTTCTTTAACATGCACATTAGCCATGTTCCAAAACAACTTAACGTCTTCCAAAAGACTACTACTGTTTACATGACACACGGAGAATGTCGATGGGAATTGAACCGTACACCAAAGGAAACCTATAGTATTTCATGGTTCAGCACACAACACAGTGGACTACCACCACTTTAGCCAACTGTGCTAAAGATGTCACTATCTCATAAAAATATATATTTTAATTTACCAGATGAGGCAAATACTGTACATCCTACCATCATATTTATTATTTATATTATGGTTAGTAGTGTGATGATGATATTAAATTATTTGTATTATTTTTTGATGATTTTCAATGGAGTGATCCTTGACCACATATCTCATATCATATCTGTATTTTCATTTTAGTAAAGATCTTGCAATTACTTTTCGAGTAATCCTGCTAACAAACAAACAGACAAACAAACACGCGCGATCGGCTACATATACTTAGTGGAGGTAAATAACAAAAGCTGACAGAGAGTTGTAACCTCCGGCAGGGAGAAAATGTGAAGACAGATCTAAAATTATGACTCAGATCCTAACCAAAATCTAATAGAGTTTACCTTTTACAAACCTTTGCATTCCCTGCGCAAAAATCTGCTCATCCGTATTGGAATTTATAAAACATTCTCTTTAGAGGATAACCGAAAGTTGAATTCATGACATGTTTAAACTTCACAATGATTATATGTTCTACTTTCAGGCACTCCAGCTGTGCTCGGACCTATGAGCTCCATTAGTAATGATAAAACACCACCACAAGAGCAGCGTGTAGAACGACTGAAACATCGGCCTGGCTCAGGAAGCCTTACTTGCAAAGTGATATCAGATGGACCTTCTAAAGTGCTAAGAATAACAGACAGCTTTCCACAGGTACACATTGTACTTACTGTATTATTAACCCGATTCTCTGTATTGCATCTCACATATGGCATCATTTGTCCAATATCATACAGTAGGCAAACTATGTATACTCTGTCACATATGTATCACATGTGTCGCCTGTAACATGTAAAGGTTATAGGTTTCTGGCTTAGCCATCACACGTGATACACACTATATGTGACACTGTATTAGAGAATTTGCCTATGATAGGGACACATTATAGATAGATCCGGATATTAAAAATATTAATATAAGTACTGTGGAACTTTCATACTCCAATCCTAGTGGTTATTCCAAGCCCCGTAGCCAATGGGGGTTTCAATGGATCAAACAACCTCCTGAACCAGCAATAATAAAATGCAGACCACCAGCGGAAAAGTGATCGTAACTTATGCTGATTTTTGCCCCTTTTGTAGAACAATTGAATTCCTCAGACAAAAAAAATATGTACCATACTAAAAACCATTTATTTATAATAGCAACATTTTTTTTTACAGAAACATTTTCAAGTTTCAAGTGTTGTGAGCAACTCTGGGTTTGTATCAGATTGGGAAGTAGTAAATAGTCAAGAGGTCAAAAGTCAAGAGAAGAAGAAGTCAGCAGATCCGGCTGTAACACCTAGTGATGATGCTGATTCCATGCAAGAACTTGAAGTAAATTTTGTTGTTAAATAACTATACTAATAGTGTTATATGTTAGAGATGTTTATACTGAGCATTCTGTTCATAACATTGTTCGTTCATTTGACAGTGCTCCATAAATTGGCAGTCCATTTGTAGTAAAAATTGACATGCTTCAAATGATGTCATTTTAGTGTTTAATAAACCAGGTCATGACACCCACAACCATATTCATATAACATCATTTTTAGGGTATTGGAAACTAGTAATAACCAACATCATTGGTATAGAATTTGTAGTTTGTTATCTCAGCATAATTCATTTCTTAATGTAGGTGGCACTATGGCTGAAGAGTGGGATTGGAATTTCACTTGTTAACAGTTTGCCAGAGGAGATATTGTACTGCTCACTCAACAACATTGATGTTCATTACCTTGATGCGGTGACTGGCCTATATATAGATGCAAACATAGATGATATTCAGGTATTGTAGTAGTGATAATAAAAATCCTCAAATTTCCAACCCCAGACATGAAACTAACTAACCCTACAAAGGATGTTTTGGCATCATTGTTTTAGAACCAGCACCATAGGTTTAAAACCATTGTCATTGTTGGTTTAGAACCAGCTTTCATTCCATATCCATCAGTGAAAATCTTTTAAGCAATTTAAGTAATCTCACCTCAGTAATTGCTGTTGGTCTTTTTGCCCTGGGAGACACCAGCAAACAGAGCTTTGTAATGTTTACTTGACCTACAGTAGTTATCCATGAACTTTCACTTGAATAGTTTTGATTTTCAGTCATTTTTGTTTTGAATAAAACTATTTTTTTACTTAGGTTGATAACCAATTAATGAATTCCTTGAAACCAGTAGTATTGTATAAAAATCAAGAGAACAACAATAAAGCTCCATTACTTGACTTCCACATCAACAAGTTACCGTCAGCTGGACATGATATCAATATTTATAAGGTAATAATAAATACAGTATTAATTTAAACAAATAAAAAACAAACTTCTGATGCATGTACTTGTCCACTATACAATAATATTCACTCATTCATTTATATTGACCCCCAAAAACATTAAAAATGAAGGTTAATAAATCAGACTTACTTTTGAATAGGCTACTTGTAGTTTTAATAAAATTAATCACTGAAAAAAGATGCAACCAAAAAGACAAAATGATTTGTATTTTTTTTTTTTTGTATTTTGTATTAATATTTGTCCTCAGTGAGGAAATTCGGATTAGGCCCTCCACGGACCCACGGCAGCCAGCAGTGCAGCGCCTACAGATTTCACTTATAGAAAAACAAAATAAACAGTTAAATTTAACCAAAAACTCATTGTCTGAAAGAAAGATTTACTAATGTTTACTTTAAATTATTTATCAGGAAAATAAACTTTTTTAATACAATTTTGAATATCTATGTTATTTTTTCAGGGGAACAATATATTTTTTAAGTATTCACAAAAATAATGGTGAAAAGGATTTTTAAAAAAGTAACTAATAATAATAGTTCCAGCCCAATATTTTGCACAAGCATAATAGAACATTTAGTTGTTGTTTAAGCTTGGTTTCCACTAGGACGCAAGTCATTTGACCAATCAGAAGCAATGGATTATTCAAACTTTGGCTTATCATTGATCAACTTGCTTGCATCGTGTTACATTGTTGCGTTGTGTTGTGGGAAACAAGCTTAAGGCAACATCCACACATATTATATTGTACTATCTTTTTCTTTTTATTACATCTTTTTATGTCTAGACTTTGATGATGAACATGCAGAATGTGATTCTACAAATAGAAGAGCTAATGTTGCTGAAGTTGTTTGAATTTTTCAAGTATGGAGATGAGGAATCCAACATTGAAACATCAAATGAAAGCCGTTATGATGTATTCAGGTTAGTGAGTTTGACTAAAGGAGCCCAAGACTCAGTGGCGTAACTGCTATGAGCGCTCACTGGCTAAACCCAGGGAACTCGGAGCTTAAAGAGCCCTGATTCAGTCTGTTTGAAGACCCTACAGATTTGGTTAAGATTAAAAAATATATATTGTCCTGCGCTAAGCACTTAAAAACATATTGCTTGTTTTATTTGTTAATCATTTAGGGTATAATACTGTAGTAGTGTAAATAACTCCAGCTTGCCTTTGCCTCATCTTAATGTTCTGTACCCATTATGTTAACATCAACTGTTTGTTAAAGGACAACTTGACCGACGACCATATTTTTACAACGTATTAGGGATGTACAGCCGTCGCCGTCAATTGCTGTGACGTCAATGGTGCATTGCAATACTTCTCTTGTATGTTAACAACAGTGAAAACTAATTAAGTAGATGCACGATTGATGTCACAGCAATTGACGGCGACGGCTGTACGGCGAGCGCGTGCGACGATATCCTTAATCTCGCGATTGTTCTGAAATCATATGTACATCCCTAATACGTTGTTAAAATATGGTCCTCGGTCAAGTTGTCCTTTAAGAATATTAATATACTATGTAATCTGCTAACGGCTAGGCTACTCCCTGCTCAGAAATAATATTGAGTTTACAATACAAATTTCAACATGCTTAAAGAGAAAGCACCTCACTGGCTTTTAATAAATTTAATTAATTTACTTTATTTCAGAACAAATGCTTCATTAAGCCAAGCTAAAAGATTTTTCTTTGAAACCATCAAAGTAAGCACAGCAGAGTTTCGCTTGACAGTTTTGAAATCCGTCCAGTTGCCTCCACGATACAAGCAACTCAAATCCAGGATGCAACTTATGTTGATACAGTTTCAAGATGCACCAGTGACTCTTGACCCCTTCACACGTGTACACGCCTTTGAGACCCAAGAGTTATTGCTTGAAGCGGTTTCTAAACACTATACTGAAGTGAGTAATTTGATCATATAATAATACCTTTTTCACACCAATATGAGGTTTGCATAGTGTGAACGCAATTTTGTGGAAAATCTGACTCTATGAAAGACACACACCAGCAAGGACGAGGACAGTTCTGACTGTTCCGAGTTGTTACTATACATGTATTGTATACTGTACTTCAAAATTGCCCTTGTATTTAACTGACCAGTCCATGCATAATAATAAAAAAATGGCACCCACTATACCTTTTTCCAAGATTTCACAAGGTTTTTTTAATGTGTGTATGACAATGCATAATAAACCCAGGAGATCAAAGTAATGTAACAATTTTAATGCAGATGTCAAAATTGTATACTGTAGGTGTATTGCCATTTTGTATCTTGAGCCATGCATTACTTTTTATAATGACTGTGCTATTGCAGCACACTCAGTTGTACACATTTTGAGAATTTGTGCAAATTATCCTGTAAAAAACATATTGTAGTCGAAGGCTTAAATAATTGTTATTTCACAGGAATTGAAGAGCCAAGCAGTAAAGATCCTTGGAGCTGTGGACTTCCTAGGCAATCCTATAGGATTACTACAAGACCTCCGTGATGGTGTAAGGGAAGGGTTAGAAGGAAACGTAGCTGGACTGTTAAGAAACGTTACTCATGGCATGTCCAACACAACAGCAAAGGTAAGTGAAATATTTATAATTATATTTTACAGACAAAAATATTTTGAAATTGAATATTATCATACCATTTGATATTTAAATATTAATATTTATTTCTATTTTTTGCATACAAAAACAAAGTAACTTAACAAATTTATTTTAATGATAAAAAAGATTGACTTTTCGAAATCTTCTGATGGTTTACAAAATTGCAATTTTTGCAACTAATTATAATAAACATCTCCCCAAAATAATATATTTAAACAATCATTTCAAAAAAAATGTTTTGTTGAGTTCCGATAACGTAATAATAATAAATAATAATACATTAAATTCAAAATCATTAAACATTAATTAATTTCAGATGGCAGGGACGATTTCAGCAGGTATTGGCTTGGTCACTATGGATCGAAAACATCAGGATATACGCCATCAGATCCACAGATCTCACGGTGAATCTGGTGTCGGACATTTTATGGCTGGTGTCAAAGGTCTTGGATTTGGAGTTGTTGGTGGGTTAACCAGCGTCTTTACGCAGTCGTATCAAGGTGCAAGCAAAGATGGCGTTGAAGTATGTGTACTTTTGTGTCAATAATATATTTTTAAAAGATGAATCCAATTACGAAGAGAATGAAACATGTTTTCTAAAGCTCTGTCTACATTATCATAACTATTTGACAAAAAAAGTGTGTTGTGCCCAAATATGGTTTTGATATGACATCATCATGTCCATATATAGTATGACATCACATTTTTTGTCACATAAATTTTGATAATGTAGACAGAGCTTTTAGGAAAACTAAAGGCTAGAAGTAGGCTTTGTTGACACAAAAATAGAAATATATATTTAGAGGCTCAGGTTTTTTTTTCTTACAGTAGAAGCCCTATTTTAATAAGTGGATACCTTAAGGAATAAAAATGTGTCTCCTTTATAGTGGTGTCCCCTGAATAGAAGTTAATGTTTCTGTTAATCTAAAAAAGTGCTGTTGTATGGTGTTCAAAAATTCACAAATACCACTAAATACTAGTACTTTTAAACTAAAAATTAAAGATCAATTAATACCTATTGTTGAGAAAACTAAATTTCTTGGTGTTTATCTGGACTGTAAGCTAAATTGGAAACATCAGATTACTCAAGTCGAAAACAAAATATCCAAAAGTTCTGGTATCATATATAGATTATCATCTTTCATCCCTCGAAACATACTCCGGATTCTTTACTGTTCACTAATCCTCCCTTACCTCACTTACTGTAATATTATTTGGGGTAATACATACCCGTCCTACTTAAACAAACTGTTATTGATCCAAAAGAAAACCGTAAGATACATAGCAAATGCTCCTCCTTTATCCCATTCCAATCCTTTATTTTCTTCATTTGGTCTTCTTAAAATTCAGGATATTAACCATCTTCAACAAAGTGTTTTCCTCTATTCATGGCTAAACTCGATCCTGCCATCACACTTTAATGATTTATTTAGTTTCAATCTTAATTTTCATAACCACAGTACTCGGAGCGCAAATCAAATACGTATTCCTTTTTTTAAAACTACTTCTTTTAAACATAGCATTAAGTTCACTGGTCCTAAACTTTGGGATAACGTACCAGTTAATATAAAAAGTGCTTTGTCTAAGAAGAGTTTTTCTTTTAAATTGAAACGGCACCTCTTATCTAGTTATGTTTAATTATCCTTTCACTCATTGTAGTTTTGATATTTAGTCTTTTCGGTACCCTGAATCTAAAAGTCTTCATTACTGTTTTTGTCCTGTTTCCGGTTCCCGTGTTGTCCTGTTTTTTTTTTTTTCATTTTCTATGGGCTGCCTTATACAAGCTTTGCTTTTTAGGAATGTTGCCCCTCTTATTTCAATAATTTTTACTGCTAATTTTTATTTTCTATGAAAGACAAGAGAAATAAATGTTACTTTGATTGATTGATTGATTGAATGGTTGTGCTAAAACATACATTTCCCCTTGTTCGGTTCATAGGAAAGTATCCATTTGATAGCTTTAATAGGGGTGTCCCAAAGGAGGAGTTCTACTGTGTACTGTATACTGTTACATATGCTATGTTAACTCACCTAAATCCTATTCTTCAAAGTCCCAAATGTTTTGTAATATGGAAAACGCATTATGAAGCCTTTTGAATCATATGATGAGTGTGTGATTTCTGACAATTGTCACTGTAAAATAAATATTGGAAGAAATGTAATTATGTTTTGGTTTATTATTAATTTTTCAAAAATGTTGTTTAACAGGGTCTTCTAGCGGGGTTTGGCAAAGGCATTGTTGGCACGTTCACTAAGCCTGTAGCTGGTATGTTTGACCTAGCCTCTGGTACTGCAGCAGCCCTAAGCTACACCACAAGTAGCGCAACCAATCAAATGCCTTCAAAAGTGCGCAAGATACGATGCTGTGTCAATCAGGCTGGTGTTTTACCTCAATACACAACACATGATTCTACGGGACAGGAATATATGAGAAAGATTAGTGAATCAGAAAGCAAAGAAACGTAAGTGAAGTGAAATTGATTTTAGGATTTTAAAATAACTAGGACAGCACAATTTTGTTCAAACATTATTAATAAACTTCGGTCGGTCTACACTATCAAACTTCATGTGACAATAAAATTTGATGTGCCCATATATGGACACAATGATGTAACATGTTTTTTTCACAAGTTTGTACTGCCATTCCTGGTACCACTAGCAGGTGTCATTCAAAAGATGTGATCATAATGCCACTCTTATAGAATGTGTAATTTCAATTCATTGTAAGATTTCAGAGCCATTTTAAAATGATGTTCTTTTTGTGCAGTAAATTTATTTTATTTATTTTTTGTTGTTAATCGATAAGATTTGCCATTTTGCTTGCATGTATCATCAACATAATTCATTACTCTTAAATTAGTTTATCATATTCAAGTACAAAATCTGTATCCATAGAAACTATAAAATGAATTCGTTATTGCAAATATGATTATTATCTATCTGAATTAAGAAAACAAGGAGAACAAAACATAAAAGAACTTAGACAATCCAATACATCTATAATATACAAAACCAACCAACCTCAGATTTTATTTAATTTCATTGTTTTTTTTCAGGTATGTAGCATTTGAGACTTTAAGAGATAATGCCACAGAAGGAATGCAAGCCTTGATAACCAGTGAATGTGTACACTTTCTTGCCGATTCGGACCCTCTTAACCCGGTGCTAACGGTCTGGTACTCAGAACTATACCATGCTAACCATCTGAAAGTTGGTGAGTTACTCATCTTAACAACTAATAAAGTCTAGAATAATTGTTATAAATATTAAAGAGGAAATTTAATGTGAGAGCAATTGTTGTCTCTTATTGACATCCTATCGTGCATCTCCCAAGTACCCCAAAAATTGCAAGAGATTCCGGCTAAACTGACAATTTTTCTGGACTGTTTTGGATATGCCAAAACATAGCAATATAAGACATAAATTAACCAAGACTCGACTACTAGTTTCTTTTTAATAACTAAAGCATTGGTTGGCACATTATCAGTATATTCCATGCTTTGGAAAGTTTCCAAATACATTTTCCCAGTAAGGATCTGTGCGTCTTGTCTGGTTTTGACTACATAATTTCCCATCCCAGGGGTGTCCGGTATTGTTGATGAGATAGGTTGACAGTAATCCTGGGGTTTGACTTGACAAGAAATTTCTTCTTGCAATTTCCTGTATTAATGTAATTGTTGTATTGTTTAATTAGTACCATTTTTTTTTTTTTGTTGACCATTGATAGAAATTAATAAATTCATGTAGAATCAGTACAGTACTTGTATATCTCTACTATTCTATCACAGGGCCTAAACATTATGTCGAACTAACAAAACAAGCATATACAGAGGCTGGTGTTAGCCACCCTCATCTAAGTCCAAAAGAAAGGCCAAGAGTAGGATGTGATAATGAGAATATTGCACTCAAGGTACGTAATGAGAAATGTAGTTGCTTGGTTGCCACTAGGAAGTAACACAAGGACGTAAGCACTATGCAAGAGATTTGACCAATCACACGCAATGGATTATTCAAACTGTCGCTTGTCATTGGTCAACTCGTCTACATTCTTGTATTTTGTGCCGCTAGTGGCATCTAAGCTTTGATGTTGCAATAGTACGACAATAATAAACAAAATAATAAATGTTTATGATTAATTGGGGAGATTATTTTTTCCTTGAGAAAATTAACTAATCTATTTAATGGAGCTGAGACCAGGCGTTCAAAAGCCTGCCGTGTAATAGAACCATTAAATAGAATGGTTACCATGCAGTAGAACTAATACTGAATGGCACATGATATTCAATTAACCATTTAGAGTAAAAATATGCTCAAGTGTAATTTTTATATTAGGCCAAGTAAACAAAAGTTTCCTGTCCAATATGTTGATGTTTGTGGCTTGAATTGTGATGGGAAAATGGGAAGGAAAATAGAATTCCCGCAAGGAAAAGAAACTACTTTTGTACCATGTTCTTAAATCTTTGTTTTTTTCTTTAGGTTTCTCAACAGATCAATTATGCTAAAAGTAAATTTGAAGAAATGAACCAGATGGTGGCTACTGGTACACAAGATCCTAGTCTTCTGCTCATTTTATGAAAATAAAAAAGTTTCATTTACTATTTGCATAAATTAACATCTTTTTGCATCTGAATACAGTACTTTGTATTTTTTTTTACATTAAATCAATGGAAAAAAATATTTCTGAAAAAAAAAACAATTGACATAATTATTACAAAACTCACATAGTCTGGTTAAAGTATTCATTTCTTTTATATAACAAAATAAGTAGATCCTTGTCATTTGATTGGAGGATTGCGGGTCACATGATATTCAATAAATCGCAGAATGGAAATGTGGAAAAAGCACACTGTTAATAATGTTAAGGGTGTGTTTAAACTTACAACTAGTGTGTGAATTGGAGTTCACTTCCTAGATATTAGGGCTGGTACACACAAGGAAAAATGTTTACATATTATTTTTTTAATTATTTTCTAACGATTACCATAACAGAGTGAGGAGAGGTGAACACTCCCAATTGAACAACTCTAAATCATTTTGCAATAAACGTAGAGCGCTAATGTACTTTCTATTAGGTAGGGTTAAGTTCGCCAATGCTAATCGGTGGTTCAAAGTGTATTAGTGATGAGAATTCAAGGCTCCACCCTTGTGAACCAACTGAACAGTGCTCTAGTGTGTACCAGCCATCACTGGACTACATATGGTCAATGCTTTTAATTGTTATTCAAGGACTGAATCATTTGAACCTTGTCATATTTATGATATTTATTTTAAAATTAACAATGCAATTGACATTTTTTAAATAAGTGATAGATTAAATTTAGGAAAGTTTAAGACTTCGATCAAAACAATTATAAAGTATTAAATTTTACCATGGATACTGCCATGCTTTCACTAACCAAATACCGTCTTTATCAATTAACAAAATATATGTTGAATCAACATTTTATTCAATCAAAACCTGTTTCAACTGGTTTGAACCTATTTGAACCGATTTAGCCCGATTTAGCCTAAATATGTTTGAACTAATTTTATATTTATTTAATTTTAGAAATATTACGATTAACCAAAATACTATTTACCGTCATTTTTTTCTTAATTTAAAATTATATATTTTATAGTAAATGTTTGCATTTAAATTACTTGTTCTGCTTCTTAAATGTGATGCTCGATTTTGTTTACAGTTGCAATATATTCTACTACATTATTTTACCTAGCAATGCTAAATGTCTATATTAAAATATTAAAATCGTTTTATTTTTTTAGGGTGTTTTTTTTTTTTTTTTTTTTTTTACTGAATTACAGTGTCATGTTTCCACTTACTATAACTTCGCTTGTCATTTGCTCAACACAAATGCATCTAAATTATATTGCTTACACTCATTGTCATTACTGTATTTTTTTAATTTTTTTTCAATTTACCGTTGTTATTTCTCCATAATTTTACATGCGGATAATGTAGCAATGAATAGGAACATGTACCTATTGAATTCAAATAAATTATTAATCTGTTTTTAAATTATCATAACGTTTGATATCATAGTATCAAGGTTCGCTATGATCTAGTAGTTATGATGACTGCCAATTCGACTAGAAGACGAAACAAAACGAAATTAATTTCCTATTTTGGTACATTATTGTTACCCTTTGTTTTTTATATTACTCCTGGACAATCGTTTTTATAACTTGGGAAAAATTATTTGTATGTGCTATTATTATACATTAAGCTTTAACATTATTATAACAATGTTTTACTTTTTTGCTATGCATCACTTTATTTTTTTTTTCTTGGGTTCGAAAATAATTGTATAGGATAAAATATGTAAAGTTTGAAATTTAAAGAGAAATATTAATAAAAAATATATTGTGATTTTATGTATTTTTGTCGATGAATTCTATATTTTTGCATCGTCGTATATTACGTTCGCAGTCTCTCTGGTCCGGAACGCAATTTTGGTACGGGTTAGCTTGGTTCCCACTATAACGCAACGCAGGGACGTAGACGCAACGCAAGACTAATCGTGAATTATTGATCGCTTGTGATTGGTCAAATGTCCTTGTGTTGCGTCCTAGTGGGGTTGCTTCTCCCACAAATGACATTATAATTGCGAAACAATAGTTTACAAGACATGAGTAATCTACAGTGGATCTCACGTGCCGCTTATAGACGTACCTGGATATCACACGCATACCACACGCAAAGAAATGGCCACTTATAATGTATTATTGTAGGCCTTTTTTTAACTTGATTGTGAAATACAGTATAACAGCAATGTAAAGCAAATGAAGATTCCCGTTTGAGCTTTCGTTTAATCGACCAAAATACAGTCCCGATGCGATAATAAACGGAACGTTGTATAGGCTCGTACGCATGCGCAGATTGATATTTTGTATAAACCATCTCCTACGTTAATTAGAACCTCGAAACGAGCTTATGAAACAAACCAGACTATAAATGTTGTCTGTCGATGTTAGTTAATATACCGCCACAATACGTATCAATTGTGTACAGAGTCTATCGATTATAACACTGTAATATTATGTGCATTGTTATTGTTAAACACACGCACACAGTCTTGTCCTTTTTACTTACCGACAAACCAACGTGTGAATAGCAATTGCACGTACACCTTTATATGTTTAGCCAATAATTAATTAAAGATCCTTCCGAATGGGTTACTTTGTATAACTTAAAGCTTACTGAAGTGGAATGAAGAAATCGAATCAAATAATATGATAATTTTATATATCGTTTACTATGCAATGTTTGCGAAACTGTATAGTATGTCGGTGTATTGCTTAGTCTGTTTATCATAGAGGTTGGATTTTAATATTATTGTTTGATACCAGTCGGTACTACTGAAGTAAGCAGGGACATTGAATTGGTAGGTTAATATATTTTGGTTTATTTTAATTTTTAATGTATCGTTGTGCAGCTAATGTAGTAATATCTAATAAGAGATAAAAAAATATTGATATCACAATTAGGTCGAATACAAATTAAAATCAAGTAGCTCTTACAAAAATTCGGGACATGTGAGAGTAAAATTCATCGGGTTGCTTAAAATCTAATGGAATTTACACAAAAAAAAAATAATTTGTAAAATCTCTGTGTTGTTCTGGTTTAAGAATGACAAAAATGTAACATTCCTCATATAATTATACTTTTAATGTATGATGACGTAGGCATAACACTTTATAGTACAGTTTGAAAATTGAATATCAATTAAGAGTAATCTCGATATTATTGACTTAAGCCTAAGTGAAATACTTTGCCTAGACGCCGAAGATGATAGAAAGTCGGCATAATAGTTATCTAACTACTAACTACTAGCTCCTGTTATAAAGTTGATACTTCCGATGCTTGAACTAATCTGAAAATTATAAAATTTTATTCTAATTTGAATATTTCCTCCACACTTTTACTAAACACGTGGGCCGGGTAATTTTAGGTTAATCCGCGTTCCTAATTCCTTCATGATTATCCAACCAATTAAGATCGTTGGATTATTCTTGAAGAAAGAGACTGTGGCTTTAAGATTATTGACGAAAATCTTCAACACAAAGAGAACAATTAAGATCAGGTTAATTGTGTATACATTCCACAGTCCTTGCTGCAATTCGATTATTGATTATTAACGACAAGATACAATTGACAAACTCGTCTGAATGCGGCGAATGATAGAAACAGCTAGTCGGATATTTATGTTGGATCATAACAAACAGAAGTATGTTGTAATTATTGATTTGTTACAACGAATTTAGTAGCCTACGGTAATCTTAGTGCCTGAAACATGTAGTTTGGAGTATACTCCACGCTGAACAGTTCACTGTGCCTGCAGCTGGTAAAGTACTGTGAAATTTCCGCCTCATTATTTCCAAAGAAAAGCAGCACACGACCATTTTGTAGTTGCTATATTACGATAATTGCTGTACTTTCTTGTCAAACCGCGCAGTTTGTGAGATTCGTTTCAATTTTCAAATTCTCAAGTTGTTAACAAATAAAGTAAGTAGATTTTTTATTTATGTTTTAATGTTACCTATAACCGGTAGTAGTGTGATGATGAATACTTGGCAGTAGGCCTAAGATACCATTAATTTGGTTCGATAATCAGCCACAAATAAGACTTTCGTCTTAATAACCTATTCATAAAAAATATGCAGCTGCAATGGGCATGTAGAAACACATTTGCTAATGTTTGAAGAATACAATGTTTTACCTATTAATATCAACTGCAGGTGATCCATTTCAAGCTTTGTTGACCCTTAGAGAAATATAGTTAAACCCTTTATGAAAGTAAAAATTGGGCTACTGTTGTGTCCATCTTAAACCATCACATAGTCCTATATTAGTAAAACCACGGGGTTAGGGTTAAGATGTATATCTTCCTGATAAAACTATTCCATGAATTACATGTTTGATACAAAATGACCGTTCATAAAAGATACTTTTCCATACAATGCAATGCGTTTCTATTTATATGGTGTTATAATTCTTTTGTTACACATTTAGGCATATCCTCAATTATAATTTGGTAAAACTTCATTCTCATTGTTCTTTTTGCATCTTTGCGGTCAATGAATATGCAAGAGTTTTTCTTATTTGTCTTCTATTCACATTAATCACAATTTCATCAAGAAAGAGGAGAGAAAATATATAGTTTCTGTCGTCTATTTGCCTACGTCAGCGTAGGGGAAATATTTAGGCCTAAAGCCCTAAACTACGGATTATATGCCACTGTTTTAGGAATTTTTCATAAACAGTATGCTTTACAATAACTATGAATAAAGGATATATCCTACCGTAAACAATGTATACAACCACGTACGTTCCAATTTTCAGATTTAAACAAAATACATTTCTAGCTAACTTTCACTAAACAGTCATTGCTTCCACACACAAAAACATGTGGATTACCAGAACAAAGTCGCCGTTTTAGTTTTCAGGTACCCCAATTAAGTAATGCTAATCCGATTGTATAGTTTTAGTAAATACAAAGGGTAAGCCTGATGTAGTACAGATTTCTATAGCACATGTCTTTACAATTGATTTTATCTGATCATTGATCATATTAATAGAAGGTGTTTATTAGTTTAAAGAATTTTTCTTGATCATGATTTTTACAGTTCATGTGAAAAAATAACCATGTAGGCCCCCTATATTGTAGGGAATATATTAACTTTTATCATCCCATATACTGTATTTTGAACGACTGTTCCAGATTCACCAATACAGTATGTATACGGTTGTTGCGACAAACAAAAACATAAACATGCGTAAAAAAACAATATTTTGTTTTAATATTCGTTTTAAGGCTTCTAATTGTTTTTAATATTAATTTGTATAATATTGTGATGCGATACTATGGGGCGCCATAAGCAGCAAAAGTGTGTAGCTGAAAAATGTATGTGTACATTTAAAATGTGTGTGTGTGTAATTGCAAAATGTATTTGTAAACCTAAAAATGTGTGTGTATTTGTAAAATGCATGTTTGTAATTGTAAAACGTAGTTGTACACTTTTAAAATGTAGTTGTACACTTTTAAAATGTAGTTGTACACTTTTAAAATGTAGTTGTATACTTTAAAATGTAGTTGTACACTTTTAAAATGTAGTTGTAACAAGGAATGTATACTTGTAACGCTTGGTTAGAGATCTCTAATCAAGCGTGAAGACCATACCATTTCTCGAAAGGGGTTTATCGTCTAGAATGGCTAGATGACCGGCGGCCTGCCACCGATGGTATTTTGTTATCTGTTTTTATTGACAATGTATGAAACACATTTGATTGACATGCGCATTAGTCAACGTTGTCGATTATTGGCGCGAATAACGATACGCAACCAACCGCTACCCACCCTCATGGTATTCAGCGAGTGAGACGAGCATGCACCACATGTTTGGATGGAATCTGGAATGCATACCCACAACTGTCAGTATCATCCTATTGTTGAGGTAGGCCTACAGTACAGTATGTAAAGTAGCCCATTCCTTAGAGCTGTACTGTAAACCAGTATAGGCCTAGGCCTAGCCTAGCTAGGGAGGCATAATAAATAGTATCCTAGCCTAGCTAGGCCTACTGGTTCACAGCTACAGTAGCGCCTAGCTAGTCTACTAGGGCTAGGCCAAGGGGCATAGGCTTAGCCTAGGCCTACTGGGCCTAACTAGGCAGGCCGCATAAACTAGCTAAATGCCTACATCACGCAGCTTAAATGCCTACACACAGAATAATTTCGCCAGTGTAGCATAGCAAAAAGCTATACTAGCCTAGGCCTATTAGTATTACAAAACAACCTTTTTGCTACAGATTTTTAAAATTGTGTAGCAAAAAATACAATACAAAACTATGTTTCTCGACTTGAACATCAGTTTGATTAGCAATATTGCTAAACAAAATTTAAAAATGAAATTTTCCCCTGCTACATCACGCAGAGCTTGCTGGCTATAGTAATTAGTAGACCGAATTTGCTGTTCAATTTAGCCAAAATTGTTTTATTCTTTATTAATGACATTTCATTTGTACATTGATTGTTTATAAATGTAGGGTATCCATATATAGGCTATATAGGCTATATATATATAGGCCTAGGCCTATATAAAGTTATTGTCATGCTTTTGTTATGTTATGCACAATTTGAAATTGGGCATGACAACGTTTCGCTATTTGAACAGACTAAAATAAATATGTTACTGTTGAGTGTCAGCGTTTACTGTACATGTCATCAATTTAAAGGATTTATTTGTTTATACATTTTATAAGGGTCAGACGTGAGCCTACTTATGAGGCCTACTTAAAGCCTAAATCCAAGATTTGCTATTCATGATATAGTTAGTTAAAGGACAACTGTACCGAGGACCATATTTTAAAAACGTATTAGGGGTATACATATGATTTCAGAACCATCGCGAAATCGAGGATATCGCCGCACGCGCTCGCCGTACAGCCGTCGCCGTAAATTGCTGTGACGTCACAGGTGCATCGCATAATCTACTTAATGAGTTTTCGCTGTTGTTACCATACAAAAGATAGGTACCGTCACTTCAATTGCTTATTTAACCTTTTAAATTACTTAAATTTGCCAAAATGTTTTCCTGGTATTTTGAAGAAACACTTCAATATCCAGATAGGCAAAACAAACAATAAAAAAATTCAACTTTTATATTTTTTACGATTTATTTAAAAAGTGTGTTTACTAGAAATGTTCGCGCTTTGCGAGACTTGTCTATGGGACCCGAAGAGTAGCTAGTAGAGAAACATGACGTATGACGTTCTGGAATCATTCAACCATATCGGACTCAAAACTTTTTCTCTGCTAGCTAGCGATTTTTGGGCCGTGTGCGAGCTTCCTCCTCCTCGTGTGTGTGACGGTGGTGTGATCAACATTGTGTAGAGTAGTAGTAGAGAGAGGGAACTGAAAATGCCGGCGTGTGTTGTTTCAAATTGTCGGGAATACGAAAAAGCCCGATTAGATGGAATACCCTTTCATACCTTTCCAAATGATAAGGCGTTGGCCAGAAGATGGTTAACTGTTATTAGAAACGCTAATTTGAATCCCGGCTGTAAGCCGTCGACATACAGAACTTTGCGAGTTTGTGGAAAGTACTTCATGAAGTCAGATTACCTACCTGACCCAAAACACGATCTAGCTCCGCATCTTTACAAGCCAAAACACCGCCTGAAACCTGACGCAGTACCAAGTATATTTGCATTTAACAAACCTAGTAGTACAACTATGAGAAGTGCATTTAAAAAAAGACAGGAGGCTGGTAATCAAGAATCGGTAAGAACAATGATGAATTTACCACCAGAACAATAATATATTAATAATTAGGCCTAATATATCAAAGTAAAATATAGGCCTAATAAGTTTTTTTTTTCTTTTTATGTTTAGGCTAAGCCTAAAAAAAAATTAACAATTGACTGGGCCTACTACTCTGTACATTATTAAAATATTACATTTATGATATAGGCCTAGGGATTTTAGGCTATGCCTAGCCTATAAATCCAAACAAGAAAAAATATAGCCTATGCTAGATAGTATTACTACTACTACTAGCTAGAGATAGGCCCTTTCTTAGTGCATTATTTTTTTTAAATGAAAAATGCTATAATGATGATTACTACTAACTAGGCCTACTAACTACTAGCCATCATTTGGTGATTGAGAACAACAACAAATAACACTAACTATAGTTTAAAAAAACAATTCTATTTTTTGTTACTGTGTAGAAATGGTATTAAAGAAAAATAAATATATTTAGGTTTTCACAGGCTCAGAATCATCGCATACATCACATGATGTCCAAGAAAAAAAATCAGTACATGGCAATGATGATGAGGTATGATTATTTATGGTTTATCTATCTTCACCAACTTGTGAATGCGTAGTGTATGTAATAATATCAAATTCTGTAAACTATATAATATTATAATTTTACAGGACTTAAATGTAAGCTTTTCATCATCACATGGAAATGAGTCGATGGGATGGATACCAGAAGAGGACAGTTCTTCTCCCTCTGAAGAAGAAATAGAAGTAGTAGATGATAATGTTACAGGAAAAGTGATAGTCAATGTTGATAGTGTGCTTGAAATGTTTAAGCGATGCCAAGAATGCGGTCAGAAGATAATATCAACAAATGTGTTATACAGGGGAGCACAAATAATTGTACATTGGCAATGTACTGAATATCACTTTGGCAAATGGGAAAGCTGTCCAGATGTTCGTGGAATGGCAGAAATCAATTTACTTACAGCCTCTGCTATTTTGTACAGTGGAAACACATATCAAGCAATTAATAATTTTGCTAAAATTCTTGATATGCATTTTTTATCATCATCAAGTTTTTATCAAATTCGAAAATGTTATTTGTTGCCAGTCATAAATGAAGCATATAAGGAACAACAAGATGTGATGATTGCCGAACTCATTTTAAGAAGTTTGGATAATGAGACTATCTCAATTTTGGGGGACGCCCGGTCAGACTCGCCAGGGTATTCCGCAAAATATTCTACGTACTCTTTTATTGAAGAGAAAAGTGACAAAATTGTTGATGCTCGGCTGATACAAGTGACGGAATGTTCCAGCTCAGTAGCAATGGAAAAGGAAGGTTTCATCAGAAGTTTAGAGTTTTTGTTGGGTCATGGCATCAACATCAAAACAATCACAACTGACAGATCACCATCAATCAGAAAAGTTATGAAGGACGAATACTGGGAGATATCACATCAGCTTGATTGCTGGCATGTTTGTAAAGGTATGATTGATACAGTAAAATAATTTTCTAACAAACTAAAACCAAATTAAATCCTTCATTTTTTTTACTCTCATCAGTATATAAATAAGCACCATATACATATTGTACAAATGAGCATTATATGAGTTTGCTCTAATCTATCTCATCTCACACAGTGTAATTTCAATTGACACTTCTTCTAGTCTACTAGTGTAGCACCAGCGAGTACAGTATATACTGTAATCATGTTTGTAAAGTTCATAAATTGTTTTACTAATACTATATTGTATATTTTATCAAATATTTCAGGCATTAAAAAGAAAGTCTTGGCAAGTGGTAAAAAGAAGGGAAATGAGCACCTATTATTGTGGACCAAGAGCATAACAAACCATTTGTGGTTCTGTTGTGCAACTTGTAAAGGTGATGTCCAGGTATGACCACTAGTGAATTTTTTTTTCAATCGACAGGGGTGAAGAGGAAAAGCAAAAGTAATGAAACTCTCATCTTGTGATGTGCTTAACAAGCCCTGTCAATATACTGTAAACAAAACAAAAATATATATTTATGTACATCATCATATTGATAATTGATATATAAAATACTCAAAATTAAAAAATCAGTTCTGCTTTATACTGTGTTTATTATTAATAAGTACTATATAATTAATACAGAAATAAAAATAAAGTTGTGTCCAATAAAAAATATTGCAGTACTATATAAACTGCTCTTATACTAGTATAAAAGAAAAAAGAGCACCATCATCATCATTCTCTAAATTGAGCTTTACACTATTTTTTTACTAATGTTTAGGTACTCAAAAACAGGTGGAAATCAATTTTAAATCACGTGGTAAATGTTCACAGATGGGAGGAAGATGGGATTGAGAATACCTGTGCACACAGTGCCCTAACAGAAGAAGAAGCAGAAAGCAAGATATGGCTAGAATATGATTCGCCAGCCTATGATGCTTTGAAAAAAATTGTACTGGATAAAAGATTAGATAATGATCTTGGTCAACTTGGAGAATTTAAGCATACTGGTGGGTGTGAAATGTTTTTTGTGTAGACAATAAGAATTAAACGTTAGTGTAAAACCCATTTTACTTACTCACTGCTCAATTCTTCAATTCAGGTACCTTAGAGTCCTATCATGCCTCGTACACCAAGTTTGCCCCAAAACGAATTCACTTTCATTATGGTTCTATGCAAGGCAGGACTCAGCTAGCAGTTATAGATCATAATGCTAATGTTGGCAGGAAACAGGCACAAACAATTGCAGGTAATACTTATAATGCATGTAATAAAATAATACGACACTTTAAGTTAATATACAACATTTTATTATATTCTCTGTTCACCCATGTCTAAACTGTCTAGTCCAGCTACATAATAGGCCTATTAAAAATGATTTGTTTTTCTGAATTTAATTGTAGGTGATCTTCGATACAAAATGGTTTGCCCAAAAAAATTTATGAAGCTAAAAAATATGATTACGTTGTTGATCTGGTTGAGAAGACGCTACAGAGACGAATGGACCCAGGTATAAGGTACAAATATACAGAATCTGCAGTGCCTCTTCCAGAATTACCAAAAAACATCTCAAAGCAGGAACAACCTTCTAAAGATTTATTAATAAATGAATATTGTCAAAGAACCGAGCAAATTATGGATAATCAGTAGATGATTATGATGGTGATGATTTAAATACTGTTGTTATACAAAGTTTATTTTTCAGTTTAATCGAACAAATTATGCATCATCAGTAGCAGGCCAAGAAAAACCTTTGTATGTTCCATCAGGTGAAGGAAACTTTTCTCTAATTTTCTTGACCAAACAAGCTGGCAATACCATTCTGTTCTTGTAGCCTAGTTTTTCACCTTGTAGAATCCATTGTAGTACAACTCTGTAAGCTACAAGGCGGTATTGTCTGATAATTTAAAAAAATGAATGACTTTAGCTAAGTCTGTTAAAAATAAAAAGTGCCATGTTTTCTATATTTTGTTTTACTCACTGCTTGTTGATATCTAGTATTCTATATAGTAATTGGTTATTAGAGTGACTTTTGAAAACATGGTCATGCAAAACAGATTTAGTGGTCAAATGTATTTTTAAAAACAAAACATATTCTTGTGCTTATAGAGTAGTTCTCTTGAGTTTAACACAATGGAACTAGCGGCAAAATGAATGTATTATGTAGAAAGAATAAAAAAAATAAATAAAGGAAGAAAGATATCTTGAATAAAAAACCAAAAGCCTTACTCATTATTTAGTTGGCCATGTAGGCCCCTTGGTTTCGGAAATTGTTTCCAGTTGTGTCGATGACTTCGAAAAAATGTTGTCAAAACACTTGTATTTAAGTGTGCTTCAAGATCACAATGAGATGTAATGCACCGTAATAATAAATCGTCATCTTTTTCCATTGGAGTTGTAGTAGGCCTCTCTCTCTCTAACAAAGACAATGTTTGTTGAACTTCATTGCAACATACACATTCGTCTTCCGTTGCCATTGGTGTACAAAAACCACATGTACACCAAAAACTGTCATTCAGTCTACTTACTAAAGCAGTTGGCAGGGGTGCAACTGCACTATTATTCTTCTCCTTTCTTCTGCGCTCTATCTCGGTTGGTGAGTATTGTGGTTCAAATAAATATGGTTTTGGAACAGAATAAAAAATATCGTCGTCACTTCCATACTCTTCTTCTTCTGTTTCATGCACTTCAGCCATGTTTTATCGTTATATGTGTCTATGATGAAATTAAATGAGAGTATTAAATTGGGCTATATTAAATACCGATTTGATATGCACTGCCTAGTAGGCCCTGGGTCTACCTAGTAGTATTCAATCCATCTGCCTAACCCTTCCTCTAGCTGGGCACAATATGATTATGAGTGAGGATTTCGAGTAAAATATTATTAATATTATTATAATAAGTTCATGAATTTTTAGGCGTTCATAAACGGCGGCCATGCCCCACCCACCATGCCATGGCCAAAGGCCCAAAATAATCAGACCCACTCTAAGCTAGTAGTAGAGTACTACTAGGCCTAGGCTGGTACTAGGTAGGCATAGTACTATACTAGGCTCTTGCGCATATCAATTAGTAGCCTATTTATTATAGGCCTAGCCTAGTAGAATAGGCTTACCCAGACTCCTACTAGGACTAGGCTAGGCATATATATAAAAGAAAACAGCGGCAGCAGAGCCAGAGCAGAGGGGACCTAGCTAGGCCTAGGCCTAGGGTTAGGCCTAGTTTTGTTTTCCAAAATTGAAATTACGAGACCCTGACACAAAAACAAACATAATCTAATTTTTTTTTTAAACTTACGTGATAAGCCCACGATCAATGCTAAAAAACTTGTCTGGAAAAATTACAACTATCTCACACACAGAGTTTACCACATCACCACACGTCACATACACACCACCACCACACAGCAGCAGCAGAGAAAAAGTTTTGAGTCCGATATGGTTGAATGATTCCAGAACGTCATACGTCATGTTTCTACTAGCTACTCTTCGGGTCCCATAGACAAGTCTCGCAAAGCGCGAACATTTCTAGTAAACACACTTTTTAAATAAATCGTAAAAAATATAAAAGTTGAATTGTTTTATTGTTTGTTTTGTCTATCTGGATATTGAAGTGTTTCTTCAAAATACCAGGAAAACATTTTGGCAAATTTAAGTAATTTAAAAGGTTAAATAAGCAATTAAAGTGACGGTACCTATCTATTGTATGGTAACAACAGCGAAAACTCATTAAGTAGATTATGCGATGCACCTGTGACGTCACAGCAATTTACGGCGACGGCTGTACGGCGAGCGCGTGCGGCGATATCCTCGATTTCGCGATGGTTCTGAAATCATATGTATACCCCTAATACGTTTTTAAAATATGGTCCTCGGTACAGTTGTCCTTTAACACATTTGGAGTTGAAACAGCAGTAGGGCTGGTGTTAGGCTAGCCAAACCTGCAGGGTATGGCCTAGCCTAGTAGTAGCCCAGCTAGCCCTACTAGACCTGGGTAAAACAATCAATATTTTACTACTAAAATAACAAAATGCGATATTCTATTCTTCTTGTAATGTAGAATAATCCTTTAAAATATATCTAAACAAAATATGGGCTTCACCACTAGTACTGTAGTAAGATAGTTAATTCAGTACTGTATCTGTATTGATGAATTTAATTATTAATAATAATTTGTTTTGTTTCAGATAACTACTGTAAAAAATAAAGCCATGGCATCGCTTTCAACAACTGATATAGATAATTTAACCAAATCCCTACTATCAAATGACAATTTTTTAACAATCATTCAGAATGTAACTCCAAATGCTCAACCTCAAACACATAGAAATACTACAAGAAGACCACACCAAGATCTAAATAGTGAAATGAATAGTTTATTTACCACACCAAGATCAAGAAATACCACCAGAAGAAGAACACAAGATAATTCAAGGTCTCGTTCATGCTCTAATTCTAGGCAAAACCAAAATTACTTCTACTTAAAAGAAGTCATTTTATTGGATACATCATAAAGCGATCAAATACCCAGGGCAAATTACTATGGTAAACTAGATGAAAAAGGTTAGTTATTTATTATGATTATTATCCTAATCTACTATGTATTTCAGTTTTTTATTCAATACTAAAAAAAAATATTGTTTCTTACAAATTTTTGTTTCAGAAAAGAAATCTTTTCTTTTTTGGCACATTCATTTAAAAAAATGTATTTATAGTCTAAACATTTTAGGTAATGAACTTTTTTAAACAAAATTCCTTCCTAAAAGTCAATTGGGATTCATGAATAAATATATAAAAAAAAGTATAGAATAGTGTCTTGAGTAAAAAATCAATTTATTTTTTTTTCAATCTTTTGAAAGTTGATAAACATTTTCAAGGTTCAACATGGCCTATTTATTTTTGTCTGCATGAGAAATCATATTTACTGATTATGTATCATTAAATTTGCTTTTAACACTACAGGTCATGTTTATCATCATGTTGAACTAGAACAATGCATGACAGCAAAAGAAGTTTACAAAAAATTGGAAAATATGTTTTCAGATATATTGGAAATTGAAAGTGATCCAATTAAGTAAGTTCTTTTGATTTATTTAAATTTAAAATAAAGTACTGTAACTGTAGTGAAAACTAAAATGTTAAATTTAGTTTACAAGCAATGTTGGATTTGCAAAAAAATATTTTGAATAAGTACATATTTTTGCTCAGCGAAAGTGGGATTCTGATTCTTTATTTTTGGTTACAAGCATGACTGATTCATGGAAACAACATTCCAGCTTCCTTTTCATCTTCAAAAGATTAAACAAAATGCCTTGCAAAATCTTAACTTTGAGCTTTCAATATAATGTGATAGTACCAACATAAGAAGTTTGTTAACCTGTGTGCAATGATATGATGTACAGTTAAGATCAGAATAATTTTTGAAGCATTTACATACTCACTGTTGACTAATAATAATAACAGGATTTTTATAGCGCACATACCACTCAAGAGTGCTCAAGGCGCATAGTAGTTGATTTCTTATTGCAAGACTAGAACAATTTTCCATTTCTACAAGCAATCATTGGTCATTACAATATACATACCAGTACATATTCTGAATGTTTTTAATAAATAACTATAATAATAAATGAACTGTACCTTGATATTTTGGTGCTGAGCATTCTAAGTCAGAAAAAAAAGAATGCCTTGTGTACAGCTTTCACCTCCCTTCAGTAAATGTTTTAAGTATAACATTTTGTCATCTACATTTTATAAATTATATCTTTTAGGTTTGAGTTTATGATTGGAATGGGTTCACGATTAACTAAACTACGTTTAACTGATGATCAAGAAAGGAATGCACAGCTTTTGCATCGTTTATATGGAAACAAGAGGGTGTACTTGTTGCCTTCCCGAGATATTGTTAGTACAACTAACAGTAACATTAGTGACTATTTATTACCTCTTAGTCCTACATCTGATGCAAAAGAAAGTGATACTGAAGTAAGATACATAACATAACATTTTTGTTTATAACCGGTTTTGTCTAAATCTTTTCAGTGCAATTGTAAATGAATTAATTGTATTGTGGTATTATGATATGAGATTTTTTTTTTTTTTCAAGATTCAAAAGTTGTATTATAAATCTGAATTGTCAATTCAATTCAAATAAAGATTTATTTCTTCCAAGTAAAATTAAAAAAACATTTCTTTTTATTTTCAAATTATTTGTGAAATTATAAAAGAATAAAAATATAAGAAATGTCTAAAAAATGTTAATGAAAGCGGCAAAAAAAGCTAGAAATATTTATAATGTATGGAACATACTGTATGCAAACAAGTTATTTGCAGTTATCAGTATATGGTATCTACAATCTGTTAGAGTAATATACAATAGTATTACATGTACAACATGAATGATGAATGTATTTATTATTTAATTTTATTATTCATATGTAGGTTGTAGACTCAATACAGTGTGTAAACTGTTACAAAATGATTTCCAGTACTGAAAAACACCACTGTAACGGTGGAAGTTCACAGCCTAGAGGTGCAAATGAGTGTTCAAGGCAAACTTTAGATTTGTCTAATAAGCAGAGTGTGAGATCATATATATATGAAATGTTCCCAAACCAGTCGACTAAGAGTATTGAAGACGCACTTAACTTGGCTGACGTTAATGATGCCATCGACCTTCTCACAAACAACATCTCGAAGGAGGAATGCATAAAGAGCTTTAAAAAAAAGTGTTTGGAAGAAACAGAACATCTTCAAATTAGAAGGAATGAACTGTGGCGTGATGGAGTCCTGTTCTACAAAAAAAGTTTGGCCGAAAAATCAATGTTAACAAAAAAACTGTGCATTGAGTTCACAGGAGAAGAGGGCGTAGATGGTGGGGCCCTTAGTATAGATTTTTTTGACACATTTTTCAAAGAGTCCATTAATCGTTTGTTTGACAAGACTGACGTTGGTTTTATTCCAAATCGTTCAGGAAACAATCTAGTTCCCTTTAAGATTCTGGGGTTGGCAATTTCGCATAGTTTGTTACATGGTGGGCCACCATTTCCAAATCTACCTATGTGGGCCTATTTATATATTGCAGGAAAACCAGAAGAGGAAATAGATTCTATATTGTCAGGGCATCAACCCAAAGAAATAATCCCATTAAATGCAGCAACTGCCAATTTGTTGGCTTTTTTGAATGGATTGGATAATTGTAAGAGCACAGAAGAGATAGATAACCTTATGGATGAATCAGCAGAGGGGCCAGCCTATGAGCAGTTAATCAATTCAAGTCAATGGCCAGTTGAATGTAAAATTTCAATTGAAAATGTTGAAACATTAAAAAGTATGCTAATCAGAGATGAAGTAGTTGGCAAACGAGAGAAGCAACTACGAAGCATAAGAGATGGCCTTCAGTATACAGAACTTATGCCATTCATTGAAAGATGCGATGAAATGTGTTCTATTTTCCTAATGAAACATGTGGATATGACACCCGAGTTGATGGTAGACATAGTAGAGTGGGATACTCTGGAGAATGTTCATAAAGAGAAAGAGTGGTTACGGGAAGCAATTAATGAGATGTCATGCCAAGAATTAACATGTATGCTAAAATTTTGTACCAGCTTTACACAGTTCGACAATATTAATAAGCCAAGAATATACCTGGAAAAGAAAGATGACAGGATGTGGCCAGAATCATCTGTTTGTACGTCGACTTTATTTTTACCTTTAGGGTATACCAACAAAGATGAGTTCAAATCTTGCATAAAAAGTGCTTTTAAATATGGGCATGAAGGCTTTGGAAGATTATAACAGAATTATAGCATTGTTTTCTCAAACCAAAAATGTTGTTGATAGCTGATCTTATTCAATTGTTATGTTTCTTTGAATGCTTGAGCATTAAGGCTTTAGACAATTTAGTTTTTACTGTAGCAATAATAGCTTTAAAATGTTTAGTAATTAAGTGCTAACATGTTTAATACAATAATGACATTCAGTTTTGTTATTGTTAATATGTTTTTATTGTTTTAATCAAGCTTAATTCAAAGTCTTAATTCCAATTTAAAAAAAAAATATTTTGCAATTAGTGGCTACATTTTTTTAAACAATTTTTGTTTAATAGATTTGTTGGGAAACACAATCATAAAGTTAATTTTATCACATACAGTGGTAGTTATATTTTGAACACCAGTTTTAACATAGTTACATGTATGTTTTAATGATGGAGGGTTTTATTCTTAAATCACATTTAAATAATTATATAATATTGAGAGTTTTTTTCCCTAAAAATCATATTATGAATTGCTCATTTATGTCAGACTTCAATACTTGATTTTTATGTATAGAAATTGATTTTCTACTGCATCTTAAATGTATAAAGATAATTTCATGTTAAATATCTTCAATGCTTGTTACTTTCATTCATTTAATACCATGTACCACATTTTTTTTCCTGGTACTTTTATACTTGAAATGCATATAAACTATACTTTGGTAATGTTTGGGTTACTTATAAACCAAAGGAGGCATTTCTATTGAAAAAAAAAATTTGGTTTAGAATAAAAGAACAGCCTCTATAATAATCTATTTCTTTGCACTTATGGGTATGTTAAATAATTCCACAGAAATTTTACTTAACAACATGCTTCTTGTTATTAGATTAAAAACTGATTTTATAACGTATTTATAGTATGGTACCTTCATGGAGTTTGGCATACTTTTTAAAGTTTGTGATTGTATTTGAAACAATTAAACACTGCATTAAAAGTATTTTTGAGTCTCTTATTTTGTTGTTTGTTTGAACTTATTGAAAGTATACCACTGCAAAAACAAGGTCACAAAGGTTAATTTTGGAAGTTGATGCGACAAATAATATTAGTATACTATACGAATCATGTACGTGTGTAATTATATTTTTAGGTGATCATTTAGAATAAAATGATCATCTATTATTATTGTATGAAATCTTTATTGTTATTTTTTTTCTTTTTATTGTTTCTGTACACTATTTTGTGTAACAATTATCTCAAAAAGTTCACTCATCTGTGACGTAATTTATACGCAATTTTGTGAAATCACATTATCGATCATATCTCTATATTACTTGTAATCACATGTCAATAAAATTTACTATACATAAACTGCATGTCAAGGGTAAAAAGAATAGCAAATAAAATAAAAATTAATAGTGAAATCGCGCGTTAAAAATTTAAAAAGCTCAAGATTACATTCACCAAATTTGAGTCTATTCCGACTTTAAATAACGCTATACGAGCAGGTTAAAAAATGACAAAATGCGCACATTAATTGCACAAAAGTGTCAAAAACGGTAAAAAATAAGGCCTTATAATATATAAATATAACTCTTCAGAATGGACGCTTACCCCCATTTTTTTAAACTGATTATGGAAGCCAATGAGTTGGAGTTATGAATGCATCATGTACATATTAGACGTACAAAATTATATGATGTCATCATTTGGCCACAAGAATAACAAAAATTGGATTTTTTTCGTTTCATCTTAGACAATCATATTGAACAGGGGGCATCTCGCTTATCTGTGATCGATTTTCTTTAAATTTTTAATATTCTACCTCAACCAATTATGTTACTCATGAGTTGCCAACATTTCCATTTAGATGATTTCATCATGTCTAAAAATTTAAATAACGCTGATTACGTAATTTAATAATAATAATATAATAATACCAGATTTATATAGCGCCCTTTTCATGAGTAATCATGCTCAAAGGCGCTTTACAAGCATTATTACCCCAGTATTTTTTGGGATCAAACACGTATGGAAACATACTCCCATAATGCAGCCGGTAACCAGCGCAGTTGTGTCTAAGAGTATCTTGCCTACGGATACAAACAATGCTAAATAAGTCAGTAAAACCACAATTAGCAAAATTTATTTTCATTTATCCACTATAAACTTATAATGCAATGCAATTTCACCTACAATGGATATTTGAATACCTTGCAGCTCTTTTGAAATAAGTTGACCTTGATTTTTATAACTTATTATGAGAGCTTGTAAAATGTAGATATGAATTTATTTAAAAATTAGGTCTATCGGATGTTGTAACGTTATCATATGGCCAGTTGAAGTTAAAAAGTAGTTTTTTTATCTCTTTCGTCAAAGTTATACAAATTTTAAAGAGCGTGCACCACGCTTCTACGTGACAAATTTTCTTCCAATTGTTATATTTTATTGCTCAATTCATTATCTTTCGATATTGTTATCCACAAGTTTTTTTTGATAATGTTATCAATGCCAAAAAATTAGAACATGATGTGTGTCCGTAATTTCACCAATGCTACACGGTATATAGATATACAGTATATACTGTACTTAATGTATATGGCATATAATAGACACAACTCAGCACTATATAAGCGTATAATAGGAAGGCATACATCAACATGTTCCGATCGTATGTTAACATACGTGCATGTTTAAAAAATATTAATGTCAATAAAATTATAAAAATGATCAACAATAATTCGTCAAAGTTAAATTAATTTCTAGTTTTTTTTACATCTATATTGAAAATTTGTTTAGAAGCAATAAAAATCAATTTGTGGGTAATAGGGGCAGACGCAGGGGTGTTGCCTGGGCAATTCCTTCTTTCTGCAAATTTCAATATTTTTTTCTGGAGTGTTGTTTAGGCAACACTGTTTATACAGTTTATAGTGGATAAATGAAAATAAATTTTGCTAATTGTGGTTTTACTGACTTATTTAGCATTTATTTCAAAATAATACAATTACTGTAAACGTTTTGCTCAATATATTTATAGCAGCAGCCTCTTATTTTTTGTTTAGCTTTTTAAAATTATGATTTGATAATAAATAATTTGTACTCATTATAATTGCTAATTAATTAATTTCCGGCCATCTAGTGGTGTAATTAAAAACAATTTGCATCGCTCCTCTATGGGCCAAATATGTGGTTTTGCGGCTGGACTCTTCTTGGCCAACACCCTTAAAATAGTCCTCTGCGACCACCCCTGTTAAAATTGCATGTTGCAAATCTAGCCAAAATACAATTGATTTTAAATAGCTTGGATCAGCTCTGTATTTGTTTTGCATTGGGAAATCTGTAACATTCACAACAAATATAGTTTTTACTATAAAAAAAATCATGTCATTCACATTTTGTTAATATAAATTTATTTATGGATAAGTTTCTAGCCACAGTACAATTGAGTTTAGATGAGCTCAGCTCTACCTTTTGTTTGAAGGCTCTGTGTTCACTGTACGTTATTAATATAGCTATCATAAAAATTAGAGTTTTTACACCAAAAAACTGTTAAAAATCATGTTACTGTATTTATTTAAATAAACACCGGAGGATTGTTATGAGTGCAAAGCACTATCCAATCGTATGCTACACCTCAAACAATATAAATTATAATATAAAATAAAACTAAACAATAGATTAAAGCAACAACAAAAAATTTATTTACAGTTCAAATGTTTCATGTGTACAGAAAAAAGCTGCTTAATATAACATTGGAGAGCTGTCGCAAATATGTTGAAAATAATAAGAATGTTCTTTTGGAATATCTTGCCATACACAGAGACAATTATTATAATAAATATTAGAAAAACTAACTCTCTCGTCCATAGAAAGTAAATTTAAATTACCCATTGCACAAAGTTGTATTTGTGCTACAGTAGTATTATATTTTTTCAAAAAAGAAAACCAGACTCTAGTGGTCCTACGGAAACCGGTGAAAAGTCTCATTAGAATCAATGTTTGTTAATTTCTAGGGTTGTTTACTATCACTGATCAGAGATAGTTACTAAATGGTTGTTTAGGGGTTTACATCATGCCTTCCACTATATGAACTAAATTGACATAAATGTCTATACACTGGTCAACATCTGCTTTATTAGCACCTAGTGCATATGATTTAATAAATTGTTCTTGGTTGTTGGTTAATGGCAATTGTATATATGGAACAACAATCTGTTCATTATTGTTGTCATCAACAGCTTGTGGCCCATCTTCATCAATTCCATAATTGTGAATTAGATCTTGATATTCTTCAGGATTGGTAAATGCATAAGCATTTAATCCCATATGCCAAAGTTGATTCGGTGAAAGATTATGTTCGCTACTCATGGGATGGTCATTCCAATTGCCTTCCATCTCTCTTAATGAATCATTAATGAGACTTAAAAATACAGAATGAAGGCAATACATGTAAATATGAATCTGGTTTAAGGGATCAAGAATTCCCAAATTTTCCATTTAGTTAAATATACCTTGAAATTGTTTAACAACAGTTTGTTTGACATCCAGCCACAGCCTTTCAATTCTTTGATTGTGAACTGATGAACCTGTTATATGGCTGCCACGATTTAAGCCTCTATTGCTTAACATAAAGCGAGCGACCAATACATTCTCGCCTCCTTTATCAGATCTGACTCGTGATGGTAAACCATGCTGTCCAACAGCTTCTTGAAATAGCTGAAGAACACTCTCTGCTTTGTTATTTGTGCAACATCTACAGTAAGATAAACAATCTTGCGTGAATATCCATCAATGCCTCCTAATATGACAAAGTTCCAGCGAATTAACTTATGATGGCCATCGATGTGCCTGTAAAACAAAACAAATTGGCTACTCTCTTGAATCATGCATAATAAACTTTTTGTACTGACATACATTGTTAATGTTACATGTGTATATTTTCTTATCAATTATATGTACAGTACCTCAACAATAATTCATGCAAATAAGTATTATGGGCAACTTATTATTCACATCTTAAAAAAGTTCATACTTTTTTTAAATCTGCTAAATATACTGTATTTATTATTGTTAGTAAAAACATCTACCGTATACTGTAATCCTTACCATAAACTATTTGGACTTGCAACATTGTAAACTCTTCTTATAACAGATCTGGTTCGCCTTAATGATCTATTGATTGGGTCAACCTCCATTATAGCATCCCGAATTAGACTTCTCTGAACATGTATACGCCTTCTTCTTAATCCACCAATAATTAATGTTTCTCCAGCATCAGGCAATAAAATCAATATTCTTCTTACTTCATTTAAAAGCTGATCTCTTGAAATATTTGAATAGTAGTTTCTAGTAGAGTTAGGCTGGGAAACGGGCAAACCATATAATCTTCTTCTTCTTCGAAGTGTATCAACAGAAATCCCTAATTGATGTGCAACAATTTTCCAACTATGAAATATTTCAAATAGTTCTTCAATATTCTCTTTATTAACTATAATCCTTGGTCGCCCATTAGATGTTTGTTCAGTTTGATGCGATGCAAACCACCTATGATGATCATGATTTCCGTTTATTCTTTCATTTCATTTCATTTTTTCATTTCTTTATTCGACAACAAGCGGTCCAGGGATTGCGACAGCAACAGAGCACCATAACACATTTGTGTCCGCAATCCCTTTCATCATATGAGGCAAAAATAGAGTTTAATTCAGTAGAAAGTATAACAAATTGTTCAATGGTATCTAGAGGAACATCACTTTCTTGTAACCTTCTTAAAAAATTATTAAATAAAATGTTTAAATTCTCAATCCTAAGATGCCAGTTTTCAAGCACATTAATATTGTCAGATATAAGACCTCTTTGCGCCTGGCATAAAGTTCCTGGTAATTCTCTGATAATTTGCAGTAAATCCATGGTAAATGCCTGTTCTGAAATAAAAATATGTACAAATTAATTCTTAAAATTTGATTTGAAATAAGAATTATTATTAGCTAGCTAGCCTAGGGCCTTTAGTAGGCCTACTAGTACTACTACTACGGCCGAGTCTATGTATGGTCTTCAGGGAGGCTATATTTATTATAAGCTAGTACTAGCCTACTAGGGCCTATAGGCCTAGAAGGCTAGTAGTAGAAGGACTAGGCCTAGGGCCTAGTACTATAGTAGTCTAGGCCTGCCTACTATAGCTAACTAGGCCTAGCTAGTAAAGACCTAGCCTATAGGCCTGCTAGGTAGGCAAGAGGTAGGCCTAGCCTAGCAGTTAGTGGGCATAAAGCCTAGCTAGGTCTTTGGTTAGTTTAGTAGGCTCCTTGCTTGAGAGCTAGCCTATATAGGCCTAGCCCTATTTAGGCCCAGGGCTTAGGAAGTCCTACTGGCTAGTAGGCTAAGAGGCCTAGGCCTAGCCTAGGCTAGGTCTAGGCCCCTACTTCTACTAAACTACACAGGCTAGCCTAGGTAGGCCTAACTAGTATAGCCTCTAGTAGTAGTAGGCTAGCTGTTTCATTCTTTTCTTTTAATAACGGAATTGGGTCTTTATTTATAGGCGCGAGGCCTAGGCTAAATATTGTATTGTAATACATACCTACCACTCTTAGTGACTTAGTATAGTCCGGCCTAGTTATTATATAATTTAGTAGACGACCGACAACAGTGTTTCGCCGTCGCTTTTCAATATAATAATCAAAACTCCCAAAACGCCAATGCTATAACGATAAAAAGGAAATAAATATACCATCGGCGGCCGGCCGCCGGACAGATAGCCCTTTTCCATGGTATACCCCTCTCGAGAAATGGTATGGTCTTCACGCTTGATTAGAGATCTCTAACCAAGCGTTACAAGTATACATTCCTTGTTACAACTACATTTTAAAAGTGTACAACTACATTTTAAAGTGTACAACTACATTTTAAAAGTGTACAACTACGTTTTACAATTACAAACATGCATTTTACAAATACAAACACATTTTTAGGTTTACAAATACATTTTGCAATTACACACACACACATTTCAAATGTACACATACATTTTTCACCTAGAACACACATACACACACATTTTTTAGCTACACATTTGTGTTTAACACAAATATACTTTTGCTGCTTATGGCGCCCCATACGATACGATACTGATACATTTTTTTTTTCAGGAGGCCATGATGAATTTAACGAATAACGACACAGCCACTTCGGCAATCGGTGCTGCTTCACTTATTCTCATCATTATAATCGCAATCATCGGTAATATCCTCCTTCTGGTGTCGATTAAAAATGTTCGCCGATCGCTACCAGGTGTGCTGGTGTTGGTGTTGTCCTTATGTGATCTTTCATTTTCTACACTAGTTTTACCCATATCAGCTGTTGCGTTTTTAATGGATTGGAACATGGAAGACACGCCAAGTGCATGTGGTTTCCAGGGTTCGATGTCATTCGCGCTCAAGTTTACTTCAACATTTACCGTCTGTCTTATTTCTTTAGAACGTTACTTTTACGTTAAACCATCTGAAATAGTTTTAAAGAAACAATGTAGGCCTATTGGAAGAAGTGTTATTGCGTGTGGTTCGTGTTTATTGATCTCTCTTTTACTTGGATCTATGCCATTGATTGGTGGAATCGGAATGAAAACGTTTGAAGACTCGTTGAGTTATTGTCACTTTGATATTACGCCAGATGATACAATTTCGACAATATTCTCTATCATTGTATTATCAATTGCTTACATAATGCTTCAAATATCAATGTTCAGTTTGGTCTCTGTATTTTGTAATTGGAATTCATATGTCAAAGTTCAACTCAGGTCAAATAGTCACATGAACCAAAATGGAACGCATGGTGAAAGTGTTGTTCAAACTTCTTTTAAACCGAACTCATCTACAGATTTGAACCAGCGACTCTCGTTCACTAGGATGCTTCTTGTTATTTGTGTTCTTCATTGGTGCTGTCATATGCCTTTCTTGGTGAGAAATAACTTAAGGTTTATTAAAGGAGTTTAACCGAGTAAATCTTTGTTAAGTCATTCTTTTTGTTTATTGTTGTATTTTAACAAAATTGTTCCATTAATTCCGTAATATTACAAAAAAACTCGTTCAATTGACATCGTAATCTGCAACATTACTAAGTACCAATCTAGTTGGACTTTAATTCTGTAAAATAGCATCATGGATACTGTTTAATTAAAATGCTTTTTAAATTATCTTTGTAACGAAATCATATCGTTTCTCTTTTACAGTTATTGATAGCAGTGACACTTATGTCAGGAAGCTTTTCTCAAACTGCAGACTTTGTTACGGTTTACATAATGGCTCTTCAACCGGCTTTAACCCCCATAGCCATATTTTCATTATATCCGCCCTATTTTCGAAACATGAAGTCTCAATTATTTCGAAAATCAAATAGTAAGATGATAGAAATTATAAGTAGGCCTAATGTACTGATTATTCATACTTATAATGTTTAGCTTTTACTAATACAATTTTGCTGTACTATTGCTTTTGATTATATTATAGAATTGTCACCACTTTTGTTTTCACAGATATGCCGACGTTTAACCACCAACCTTCTGATGAGTCTTCTCGATACCGCGATGCATCACAATTCGGGTCTTACCAACGGTAGGACCACGAAGCATTTTTTAAAAATATTGATATTTATTTAGATAAACATAAAATAGTGTTGATCAACCTAACTAATCCCATCCACTAACCAATTGTTTGTTTGTTTGTTTTATCTTTATACTGGGTGACCTCTTCAGTCAAAGACTGATCTCCCAGAGGGCCCAGTTGGTGATCAGTGGCTGTGATGTAGGCCTACTAATACACCGGGGTAACCCCCCTACTCGTCTCGAAAGATGTACTAGGTTCTTTAAAGTGCACACGAGCAAGTTGTGTACACTGGACCTACGGTTTATAGTCCTTATCCGAGAAGACTCGTTCTACCACCAGAACCATGGAGTGAGTGAGCCTCGAACCCCTGCCGATGTTATGGCTACGTGATTACGGTTCCACTGTCTTAACCGCTCGGCCACTCACTCGTGTAACAATATCGTCCAACTATAGATATCGTCTTTTTTAATGTTTTAGTTAATGATTTATTTTTAACTGGTCTATTTATTTTTTATTCTAGAAACGTCAGCGACATTCAAATTAGTTTGGCTGATACATCCAAAGAATCATTTTCCAATCATAACCTATCTTATGATGACGTCATCAGAAGGGATAGTTCTTACGGAACGGGTTTAACTTACTCAAACGATGACGTAATCGGAGTAAACGGTTCTTCTCGCGCGATGAGTGACGTTAAGATCGGACTCCGACGGAATGAACCAAATGGTGACGGTATGATCGGAATCTTCAATGATGGTTATTATGATTCAGATTCTGTATCATGCAGTACGTGCTCTAGGAGTGACTTCAGTTATTGTGACGACACAGAAGGTAGGACACGTTGTAGATCTTCGTTTAAGCTTGGTTCCCACTTATACACAACGCAAGTGAGTTAGCCAATCACAAGTGAAACTGCAGATGATCCATCGCGTCGTGATTGGTCAAATTGCTGACATTGCGCAAACTTTCTTGCGTTGTGTCCTAGAACCACAAATCAAAGATAATACATGTCATGATTCAGTACTTACCACGTGATGTCTAATTAGGAAGTAAATTGAGACCTGGGTATATTCTCAATTTCCTTGATGCTTAATCCAAGTGACATCCTCAACTTTACTGTGATTCCTTTTCAGAAACACATTTTACCTTTATCTACCATAAAGCTGACTTACTGATCTGTTTTCTCCATGCAAATCTTTAAACAGAAAGTTATGTTGGCGATCATAATGATGTTGCTTATAGTTATATTTGGCTTAACTAAAACCAGCAAATCTAGTAGACCAAGTAATAATTTGAATGAAATCATCGCTGATTTGTAATAATTGCTTATGGTAATCTTACGATAATGCGCACATTATTATTAATAATTATTAGAACGAAAACAAAGAGAGAAGTAAAGGTAGGCTTAATTTTAAATGAGGATGACGTTTTACCCGTATTCGTTCATATTTTTTTGCAGGATTCGACTCTGATTTTTCTGAGTATTCGTATTCAACAGACGAGGGCCACCGAGGAATTGTATACCTGAATAGAGTATCACGAAAAGTAGTTTTGACAAGAGTAGAATCTGTAATTTCTCACAAAACAGATACATTCAATGGTCAATACTTATCTCCGTGTGACGTCAGCAGAGCTTCATTAAGTGACCGGGAACCAGAACAATTAAAAGTTACTGAACACACTCCGCCAATCAGCACGAATACACCTGTTGATGTATGTGATACAGTTAAAACTGAACTTACAAGAATACCTAGAAACATTTACAAGGGTAAAGTTGGAAACTCAGATAGTAAACATCAAATTATTGGCAGACGTGAACTTCGGCGATTTGGAATTAAAACTGGAAGATTAACAGAAACATTTACTCGTGAGAGCATTCCAAAAGAGACGTCGTTGTTCAAATTGACGTCCGGTCGTCGACAAAATATTTGTTTGGTATGTCAAGGGCCGTTTGCTAGACGTATTCCTCATGCAAAGCATAAACTGCACCAAGAAGATATGACTACTGTTAAAACAAAATTTAATTGCAAAAAGGAGAGTAGAAGAAGTAAAGATCCAAGTTCGATGAATGTGTTATTTCAAAAGGCTTTGTACGAACATAGTCAAAGTCCAGGTTTACAATTGAAAGTTGAAGATGGTGCTGAAGCTGATAATCTAGAAAGGTCTAAGAGGCTTAGTAATCCTACGAAACGACGATCATCACACGAAGATATCCAGTATCGGCAATACATCAGGTTTATCGCTAGCCTACACAATACACGTTCGAAAAAACACGACAGACATAAGCAGAGTGTTGGTAGAAATGAGTCACAAAGCAGTGTCTGTAAAAGAGGAGACGATAACCAAAGACATCCAGAAAGACACGAAAAAGAGAAGAAAGATCAGTCATTACCAGGTGTATCTTACGTGGAATCTAATATGGACAATGACATTACAAAAGATCAGGCACATCGGAGAACAATTGATAATTCGTTGCAGCGTCACACATCACCATCAACCTCCAGTGATACGAATTTAGAAAGTCTGGTTCATGGAGAAACACCAGATAAAAATACAAAATCAAACAGCATGTTAACTAACAAACCCGTAATTCAATTACAGTCATTTGACTCAGCTAAAAGCAGTATACACGGAGATTTAAATGGAAAACATCAAGCTACAGTTGGTATACTAAACATTCCTAAAATTGAAGTTACAGATTTATCGACAAGTAACAATGAAAGCAGGGAAGTAATAGAAGAAACGTTTAACAAGTTTTTGTTAAAGTTGAGAGATGCTCAGACCAAGCTAAACCCACATACACCAATTCAATGAGCTTGCATATTAGGAAGAATATGTTTTGAAAGCGTTACACCAGAACATTTGACCATGGACCTATAATTTTATAGGTCCATGATTTGACATTAAATTAAATTTCATAAGCAACACATGGCGACGACAACCAACTACCAAAAGAGACAATTATACCTTAATTGATTTGTTTGAGGAACTTTAAAGAACAAATTCTTGATGATGATCAAATAAAGATAGAAACGTTGAATCATGACTTTCTTCTCATTGTTTGAGAATTCTAGATATTATTCAAACATATTTTTATCAAAAAAGAATGTTATAACGAAGCCAACAACTTGCGTAATTTAATTCTTTTAATTTAAACAGTTAACATTATTTGAATACTCTATTCTGTTTAACTAGGACTGGTGTACATATTGTATGTTGAGTATTAAGTACATATGTGTACCTCCTTTTAAAAAAAACAATATTTAAATAAATATTTTGATACTTTTATAAACACATCTGTAAAATGTTCAATTGAATTTATTTATTGATAATAAATATTCATCTCAAATGAACAAAGGAACAAAATCTAATAGTAAAGTAATTTATTAATATCAGAAATAAACAATCCAATTATCGGATATATAGATATTTTATAATTTGTACATATTGTTACACCTGCCATTCCTTGAAGAAATCATTGCCTTTATCGTCGACAACAATGAATGCTGGAAAATTTTCTACCTGTACCTTCCACACTGCTTCCATACCAAGTTCTGGGTATTCAAGTTGCTCTACTTTCTTGATACAATTCTTAGCTAAGATGGCAGCAGGGCCTCCTATAGAGCCTAGGTAAAATCCACCATGCGTTTTACATGCTTTTGTTACCTGAAATTAATTCAAAATAAAGGTAAGACTTTTCTATTTGAGCTAAAAATTTCTTAATCAGTGGTGTAACGGCTATGAGCGCTCGCTGGCTAATCTCAGTGGCTCTGAACTTATAGGGGCTCAGAGCTTATAGGGGCCACAGAGCTTATAGGGGCCCGGAGCTTATAGGGGCCTCTGAGCAGTGCCCAGAGGAAAAAACTGGAATTTAAAAAAATTGGCTAAACCCATTGGCCCTGGAGCTGGGAGGGCCACTTAGGGTTCCTAAATTAGGAGCCTTACGTCTCTACGTTGCGCTACTGTTCTTAATGTGAACATATTGGTTAGGCTTCGTTTCAAAAACCTATGTGAATTCTGAAACTTTAACTGCCTACAGAAGCAGGGGCAACTATTAAGCCTCATAATCGAGTGGAAATCAGCGGGCCTAGACGAAATCTGCTGTTAAAACACAAAAAGTCAAGTTAAATTTTCTTTAATTCTAATTATCATCTTGACTTATAAAAGCTTCTATTAAAGTTTTAGTTTTTAATCGCGTGCAATGCGACTCTACAGCTCACTATGTCACTAACTTGAGCACGCAGCTGCAGCCATGTATATGGCCTTGTTTACTGTTGAGTGGGGCGTCCAATTTAAAGCTTGCTTGCTTGCTGTGGCTACCCTTTTCCACTTTTCTTGCATTGTATTAATTATGCTCATTATTGGTTGTATATTTATTTTGTTACTCTGTATTTTGCTCTATAATTTGTGGAAATAAATTGTATTATTATTATTTTAAAAACTATTTTCTCAGACCTACCTGTTTACTTCGATTTCCCTTGGCTAACATGACCTTTGACCCTCCAGCTGCTTGAAAACTGTCCACGTAAGAATCCATTCTACCAGCAGTGGTGGGACCAAATGATCCGGAAGCATAACCCTATAAGAAGTTATTCATTTACAAACTAAGTTAATTGAAGAGATTGAAGATTCCTTTTTTGTAGACAGTTGACAAAAATTATTTGACTGAATTCCATTTTATTTCTATAGTATGTTAGTAGCATAAACCTATACATTTAGTTGGATGGTAAGAAAATTAATTGAGTTGAAAGACTAAAATAAAACATTCATTATTTGTTTTATAACTCACCTACCTAAAACAAACTTTAATATATTCATTGTAACTCATTGATGAATGCTGGGCCATTAAAAAACGCAGTGCTACAACTTTGGATGTGAAATAGAACTGTTATAGATGATGTGCACTACACAGGATGATTACCGAACGTGGATCAGTCAACAACTTCACATGGCAAAAATTCTCAAAATGTTTACTAAAAGCTGAATGTGCATTATTATTATAATGGTATATTTAAAAAAAAATGTTGTTAAGAATTATTTTTTCAGGGGGACAATACATCTTTAACATACTACCATACAATATCAAAATGTAGTGGTTTGTATACCTCTGGTGTCTTGGCTGGCCCTGCATAATAAACTGGATGATCTTTGATGTATTGTGGTAAACCTTCTCCACTGTCTATCCTCTCTTGTAGTTTAGCATGTGCAATGTCTCTTGCTACTACAAGAGTTCCTGTCAGACTAAGCCGTGTTCTGATTGGATACTGGGTTAGGTTACTAAGTATGCTGCTCATTGGTTGATTCAAATCCACCTAGTTTGAATAAATTAACATTTCAAACAGTGTGAAAATCAAGGATATTTTGGTTGTTCGATTGGTGTTTGTATGGAAGTGTTTTTATTGGTCAATGTTTGTTGCGGAAGTATTTTTATTTGTCATTGTTAGGCAATGTTTTATTGGTCATTGTTGTTAGGCAGTGTTTTTATTGGTCATTTTGTTAGGCAGTGTTTTTATTTGTCATTGTTTGTTAGGCAATGTTTTATTGGTCATTGTTGTTAGGCAGTGTTTTCTATTGGTCCTTGTTTGTTAGGCAATGTTTTTATTTGTCATTGTTGTTAGGCAGTGTTTTTATTGGTCATTGCTTGTTAGGCAATGTTTTTATTGGTCATTGTTTGTTAGGCAGTGTTTTTATTGGTCATTGTTTGTTAGGCAGTGTTTTTATTGGTCATTGTTTGTTAGGCAGTGTTTTTATTTGTCATTGTTTGTTAGGCAATGTTTTATTGGTCATTGTTGTTAGGAAGTGTTTTATTGGTCATTGTTTGTTAGGCAATGTTTTTATTGGTCATTGTTTGTTAGGCAGTGTTTTTATTGGTCATTGTTTGTTAGGTAGTGTTTTTATTGGTCATTGTTTGTTAGGCAATGTTTTATTGGTCATTGTCTGTTGTTCTATATCAACTACTAAAAAAAGTAATGCTATTACGAGAGTTATTTTGCACTGTATATGTTGTTATAGGAATAATATATTACTGTTTTTATATTAATTTTACTTTAATTCAGTATCAACCTCTTATTATTATTCTTTATAAAAGTTAAATATAATCGTAGTACAGTAATATTGTTTTATGGTGCTACCTTAACGACAGTTTCGCTAAGATCGTCCTCCGCTACTTCAGGTAAATACTGACTTGGGTTTTTCTCAAGCTGTTCTAAGAATATACCTTCCTCTGTAATTTTACCTTTTACCTGTACAAAAAAAGTAATAATAAAACAATTAAAATGAATTTTAAAAAGTAGACTAAAAATTATTTTGAAAAAATTATATTTTTTCTCAACAGATTATGAGTTTACAGTACAAATAATGGGATTATTGTACAAATCGCTTGTCAAAGTTTAACATTCTACATTTCATTTTGACAGCAATTCATAATGTATAATTTAAACATTCTAATATTGTCTTGTAACTGTACTATCAATTGGCAACCTCATTTCGAAATTGATGTAAATGTTGAATCTATCACAACAATCAGTTTGTGAGTATGCACATTGTTTATCATCTGTTGCCTTGTAGTTGATAATGCTCTACCAGTACAAACTCCATAAAACATTTACTAATTAAAATATTTAAAAAAAATTTCATCTTAAAATGCAACTTTCAAATTTCATTATTATTATTAATATACAGTATTATTAAGAAAAATTATATATTGCTCATAAAACGTACTTGTCTGTCCGCAGAGCAAGAGACGCCAAGACCAACAGGACAAGAAGCCCCATGACGTGGTAGACGTACGACCCTAACATCATGACAGAAGTATTTGCCACCAAACTGAGCACCTATGCCCATTTTCTGGCTTAGTTTATGTACTTGTTCTTCCATTTCTAAATCCCTAAATGCACGTCCAAACTCACCACCTATAATTAGAAGTAATTTGTATCATTAGTGTTTCATATTATGAATTTCTTGTATCATAGTTAAAGTGAAATTTGCAGTTTTTTCCCAAATTTGACCATAACTCATTGAAATATACTGTACTAACAAATAGAGAAATGAATAAAAACATTGTTGAAGAATCCTGATCACTAACTAAAAACCACATCCTTACTGTGTGGGATAACTAGACATCATCATAGCAAGTGACAGGCTGAGCTATTAAGACAGTGGAATAACAACGGCAAGGGTTCTAACTAGCTCCGTGGTTATGATGGTAGAACAAGTCTTCTCTTTGTATAAAGACTATAAACCATAGGTCTATCTACAGTAGCTAAGAACATAGTACACCTTTCAAGATGAGTCAGGGCTTTCACCGGTGTACTAATACACACACAGCCACTATCGCTGTCACACAGAATAAATAATTTGTGTTTTATTTTTACTCACAAAGATTCCCATTGTTTTAAATGTAATTTTTGTTATGTTTCTGATAAAAACCAGGCGTGGTACTCAATGAACGACCAATCAAATCCCAGCATGGTAAATAGTGAATGTCATTGGACGTTGGAATCAAAACCTGATTTTAAGTCAATGGCCTTTAAAGCAATGACCTTTATTGTACTGCACTCACCATTTGTAGGAAGATTGTCGAGGTACTTTGTTGAAGCTAGTTTGACAGTTTTAAGGGTCATCTCTGCTGACAGACCACCAATGACCAATGCAAGATGGTATGGGGGACAAGCCGCTGTGCCAATGGTCTAAATGAACAAATATAATCAATATGACTTTTTTAGAAAATGTGAACAACTTTTACAAATGAATTTTATACTTTTTCCAATTTCTATGCAGTGCGTAGTATAACAGATTTGATAGGCAGTAAGGCAGCTTGATTTTATCAGCTGATGTAGAGACAGAAATTACTTAAATAAAGAGAGCTTATCAAGCAGTTGGATTACTTATTAGTTGGGTTTACAGGTCTGGAAAACAAAGAATAGACAGAGATGGGTATCTATCTATACATTTTGTCTTTCATTTATAAATTCTCTGCTGGGAAGTGATGATGGACACCTGCAGTTTCTGCCCTGATAATAATACTATCCTGGATTTATATAGTGCCTAATGTAATGAAACCTCTAAGTGCTGAACATTATTACCCCAGTCATTTTTTTGGATCAAACACGTATGGAAACATACTTCAATAATGCAGCTAGTAATCAGCGCAAAGTTGTGTCTTGATCTAACCGGGTTCCCATTTATACACCTGGGTGGAGAGAGGCAATCGTAAGTAAAGTATCTTGCCTACAGATACAAGCAATGCAGCGAGAGTTGGATTCGAACCTCGGTCTCACGATCAGTAGTCCAACGTCCAACACATTGCGCCACACGCCCTCACAGATACCAGTCAAAATCTCTCTTTTTAATGATTTACTTATAAACAATTGAAAACATCTAACATTTAAATCTAATTGATTAAATTGTATAGTGTACTTAAATATTATTTCATTTACCTTAATTTTCTCGTTTATAAATTGTGCAAGCTTCTCTGGGTTTAGCAATGCTTTAGTTTGTTGATAGAGGAACGTTTTATTAGCTGAACCACCTCCTTTGGCTATAAATAGAAAGTTATATTCGTTGCCAGGTGTGGCGTATATCTCAACCTGGGCAGGTAAATTGTTACCAGTGTTTACTTCCTTGTACATGTCTACAGGTGATACCTATAAAAGAATCTGTTGTTTATGGAATGGTCAGCTTACTACACTACTATAGTGTAACACTCTAAAATATAATGGTACAGACCATAAGGTCAGAGAGAGGTCAAGATAAAATAAAGGAGGAATGAAACACATTCACTGTATTGAGGAAGGTTATGAAATATTGATATTTTTTGGCTGTATACTTTTATGTATGTTTGGCTGCAAGCTCTTGTAATTTCTTTGGATTGCAGATAATAAAGTTTTGTCTTATGTCTTAAAAAATCATACCAAACACAACAATGTCACATGTCAGGATTTTTTCTAAGGACCAAATTACTCCACTCCCAAAGACTTGTAATAAGACTTTGTTTATGTAGAGCATCTTGTGTATATGTTTGTCTTGTGAACCTCTGAGGGTCCCTAATGATCAGCAATAGCTGGATGGATCACCCTCATTAAATATGGTTAAAAAAAAAAAACAAAAAAAAAAACAATCAAACGTGTTGATATTTATTTGTATTGTTTGAGCAGTAATAATATAACCCAATATCATAACATCATAAACAATTACCTGTGAATACCTAAGATTTCTCTGTGTGTATGTATCATAAACTCCTCTTGATATATGCTCCTCATCATTCTCATCTGTCCATACATTTTGACCTCTTTTACCTAGAAAATCAATTTTAAAAAGCAAATGGCATACTTCAAAAATTGAAGACATTGAGCTGGCCTACAATGTCCTGTCCTGTTAAGTGTGTGTATCATTTCTAAGTCTGTTAACCTCTATCCATAAGTATCCTTGAATCTCATCTAGAGATATATTTCTGGCTAGTGGATGCCAGGTCTCAGATTACCATCCGATAATAATTTTCTAAAGTGTTTTCGTTTTTCAGTGTCAGTATACAGTACTTTATCTTTGGTAAGACCAACAAATTATTAAACAGTAGCCAACAAGTGGTGTCTGTCAACATTCAATAAACATTTAGTTAATTAGAGTACCCATAACAATTACAGTGGTGCCTATAAAAGTTAAAACCCATAACAATAGTGGTGAAATTCAACAATAAATACACCATAGTTCAGGCCTTGTCTTTTGAAAATTATAGGTGTGCTACAAATTGCACTCCTCAATACATTCAGAGGTTTGCTGTTTGTATTTTGGTGTGTAGAAGTTTACCAAATTTAGGCATGTTGTAAATCGCACTCCTCAAGGGCAGTTTAGGAGTGTGTTAGGTGAGTGATCGCACTCGCTCAAGGGCAGTTTAGGAGTGTGTTAGGTGAGTGATCGCACTTGCTCGCCTTAAAAGACAAGGCCTGTGATAGTTGTGCCTGTCGACAATAAACAATAGCTAGTTTACCCATAACAATAGCAGTGCCTGTGTCTTGACAACCTGGTAGCACCATATCTGCAGCAATACAAGCATTCTTTAGTAACTCTAACGCTACAAACCTATCATTACTTGATGCTTCTGGATCATCCAGGATCTTTCTTAATTGCTGTAAAAACAAGTGTAGTTTATAGCTTAAACAATGCTGTTTCATCATACCATCTGATTAGTGTCAGTTAAGATCTGATTATTGCCAGTTAAATAGTATTAGTTAAGATCTGATTAGTGTCAGTAAATATCTGATTAGTGTCAGTTAAGATCTGATTATTGCCAATTTAATAGTGTTAGTTAAGATCTGATTAGTGTTAGTTAAGATCTGATTAGTGTCGGTTAATATCTGCTAAGTGTCGGTTAAGATCTGATTAGTGTTAGTTAAGATCTGATTAGTGTTAATTAAGATCTGATTAGTGTCGGTTAATATCTGCTAAGTGTCGGTTAAGATCTGATTAGTGTTAGTTAAGATCTGAGTAGTGTCGGTTAATATCTGCTAAGTGTCAGTTAAGATCTGATTAGTGTCGGTTAAGATCTGCGAAGTGTCAGTTAAGATCTGATTAGTGTCGATTAAGATCTGCTAAGTGTCGTTAAGATCTGATTAGTGTCGGTTAAGATCTGCTAAGTGTCGGTTAAGATTTGATTAGTCTTGTTAAGATCTGCTAAGTGTCGGTTAAGATTTGATTAGTCTTGTTAATATTTGATTAGTGTGGATTTAGATTTGATAATAATATTGATAATCCATCCATCTATCTTTGTAATTAATTATAATTGTTAATGTCAGATGTTATGAGAAAATTTATATTTAAAACAAATGATGATAAGCCTCACCCCAAGATGAGCTGGTCGAAGAAGGTGAGCAATATCCACCATTGCTTGTGAGGTCAGCAAGGTCAGTGCTTGAGGTTCAACTTTGAGAATCTTTCTCCCTCCAAACTCAACAGTTGAAACATGTTTATCTGGTTAAAAATAGTAAGTTAATAAGTAGAATTTGTATTTTACTATTGAAGATGTGGAGGGGGTGATGGGAATGTTAATGAGGAAGAAATGATAATGTGGCACTACCAAGGGCGTTAGTGGGCACATGCTTGCCAGCCCCACCCTCTGACAGGTGGATTGAATTTATGAAAGTTACGTTTTTAATCTGTTTTTGACAGACATCAATGATGTTAGCGCTCCACCTTTAAAAAATCCCTGGATACACCTCTGACTACGGGGAAGTAACAAAGCAACAACAAAAATTGTTGAGGAAATAATGGAAAAGACGATAAAAAAGATGAAAATAAACTTTTAAAAAGTAGTAAATAAAAAAATATATGTTTACTCATACATTACTATATACGCCATCTCATTTTCTAAATTTTGTGTTTCATAATTCTGTTTGTTTGAATGTATATAACTGGTTAGCTGGGAACTGGTTAAATATTTATGAAACAGTGATGTGTTAATGATAAGAGTACACAGTACTATCTGGATGTCATTTGCTCACCTGTCAGTTTCCTAAAGGTCGTTTCGTCTAGTTTATCCATCTGCCAAATATCTTGGTAAATGAATGGTTTGACAGTACTTGCTGTTCTCTGGCACCACTTTTGCTGCCATAGTGACGACCCACATGGCCGCAACAATCTCAACAATTTTACTTGTTTCTGCATTTTCACTTTGAAAAATAAATAAAAACACTGACTGCTAGGAGAAAAATAAAAAAACACTGATGATAGGACCCTATTATTCTAATCTGCTTACATAACCACAATACAATGGAAATTAAATGTGTGTTTGTTTGACTCTACATTGTTCTAGGCTAGGCCTAGTGTTGTAAGTGTATTCAACGCCGTCCACAAGTGAGTATTTGTAGTGTCAGATCTGTCGGTTGTCAAAAAATCCATCACAGCCTAGCCTAGCCTAAAACATACATAATTGTATACTACGTGCATCGGTTAGCGTTGCCATATGTTTTGTGATGCCAGTTTATTAAGGAAATTAAAATTTATTAAATCATTCTTAAACAATTTTAAATTAAGCAAATTAAGTAAAAACTTCACTTACCAAGAAACTCGATGAAAGGAGGATGACCGATTGTTGACCGGCGGTGGGTGGTGGTGAATCAACAACAACAAAGTCATTCGCCCTCTATTTTCTACACTAAAAAGCCTCTCAAAACTAAATACAGTATTTTTAGTCGCGTGCGTGCAACGCGACTCTATACAGCTCCTCACACTTCGCGGTCGGTTTGGTCGGTCGGTCGGTAAACACTAATTTCAGCACGCGACTGCAGCCAGTATATGGTCTTGTTTATCGACATATTAAGTGTAGGCCTACTTTACGATCCTCCTTTCTTCGTTTATTGCACAGAATTTTACCAACTCATTTTACAACAAATAACGTTGTTATAAATTCATTTTTAAATGATATCTTTAAAATCTGATTTTAATTTGAAATGTTTGTAATAATATTTACAAATACCGACCTATGATTCGCTCGACTTTTCCGGTTCCTATTATTTTAATACTGTACTCATTATTTGATAATAATACATACATCAGGCAACTATAGATAATATCTGCCGTTCAGTGTTCACACCATTTTCAGTTAGGAATATTGGATAGCCCTTGTGAGAATTATATAAATCAGAGTTATCAAATGTACAAAAAACTCAATTCATTAGACCTATTTAACCTATTCCAAATTAAAAAACCTGAACCAAAATAGAAAAGTATCTTCTTGAAAACATGTTTGCTATGGTGCCAGTTTAAACAAGATCAAACACTCTACTCAACAAATTGATTGTAAAACAAGCAAATGGTCATAATCATTGTTGCAAGACTAATCAAAGATTGAAGAATTTAATCATCAATCTTCCATTTCTTGGATTCATGCTTGTCAAAAAGCGTGCACAGTTCAATGTTACTTTGTAGGCCTATTTAACTCAGCACGTTTTTGACAACATTAGAAAAGAAGAATTAAGAAACATAGAACATTATTTTAGACTCTTTTTATGATTACCTATACGGACATTATTTTAATGCAAAGTTATTTTACTAGAAAGGCATCTTCCTGACTATTTATACAACAATGCCATTACAAAAAAATATTCTGCATAGGATCGAGAACGATCTTCTTATACTCACAATGATTGATGTATTGTATTGTTGCTTGGGAATAGTTTTTAGTTTAGTTATTCATGTCGAATCTTACGTTTTCTTAAGTTCTTTTTAATTGTTGTTGAACCACAGGAGGTGAAATACAAATATATAATATATATTCAATTATAGTTATCACGTATAAATAATTCTTATTCATATTGTCATGAATAAGCCTATTGTTGAGCTGAAGAGGACCCTCTGCCAATAGCCGAATATCAAAATATCAAAAAATAAATATAATATTGAAATGTATGAGCACTCTTAATTTTGCTTCCAGTGGCCATATGGAGTAAACCTACAACTATCTATAATTCCTAATTCGAGATATTAGCAATGCCTGTTTATTTTTATTTTTATTTAATTTTATGTCTTTAGGTAATGTGGCCAAGGATTACTAATAGTAAATTTATCACTTTCCTATCACTTATCAGATAGGTGGTAATCCCCCTGATATTATTAAATATCATGGCAATACGAATGGACTGCCATCCCGGGAATTAATATTTTTATTATTGTAATGTAGGATTTTTATTTAGCTTTTGAGCCATGATGAATTTTGCAAATTCAAAATACACTAAGACGTAACCAATTGCCTATTGAATTGTTGTCTCTGAGTCTCAAGCTAGTAAATTTGAATTTATTATAGAAAAGAAGAATCATCCCGAAGTGTTGCGTTTGCCGCGCCGTCTCGTGAGTAATCCCACAAAAGGGGACGCCCCCCCCCCCTTATTAAATGACGTCATATTGTACAGTCTTTTGTACAACTTTATTTTACAACCGTATATTTACTGTTATATTTCAATTAAATAAAATGTAGTTTAAACAAATAAATTACAGTAAGTAATACAACTATTTTCTTTTTAAATTTAGTATTACATAATAATTCCTTAATGTAATTAGATTTTGTATATAAAAATTATTATGCAAAATTAAAAGTATAAGAAGTTTACGACGACAGACCACAACTCCCCTGATTCACTCGCGTAGCATTCTTGGAATTCCGGAGGCTTGAAAGGAGACGATATCTTTAATAAGGGTAAGTATGACTTAAAGTTATCGGTATTACAATCATAAATAGTTTGATATAATGCTGAATGACGTTAAATCGAGCCTTGCCTTTCAGTTTTGTAATTATAGTTATCTAAACGTTAAAGTAATAAAGATTAGCTAGGCCTATACTATCCATGTTTTTGTCAAGACGGCCAGAGCTAACGGTAGGCTTAAAATACCGGAAGTCGCTTTTCCTTCCGGTAGAGACTAGGTATCCAGTAATGCAGTCTGACAATAGCGGAGGCCTAGACTTAAGTTAAGTAGGGTTGAATAATTTTCCACCGTATTTGACGCCCAGTCAAAGTAGGCGTAGTAATAGTAGGCCTAGGAGTTTATCTTCATTCATGTAGGCCTAGCTATACTAGATTGAAAAGATGTATAGAAAGTTTACTCTAAAAAATAACCAAGTCAAGAATAATAAATAATGCTATATTTTGTCCTACCTTGTAGTAAATGTATTTTTTTGTATTGTTTTATTAATTGATATAATTTAGAATTTGATAATAAGATACCGTACTAACATTCTTGGGTCCTGTTTCTAATTTAAAGGAAAGAACATACTTTTTGTACCATATTTTGAAAGAATTTTATTTAATTGTTTTTGTGTACCCTCACAAAAAAAACCCATACACTAAAAGAATACCTCATACCTCTTCAAAATGGTCGTAAAACCCCCACTATTTTAAAATGATGGCTGAACAGCACAAACATTTTTTTACTCTTTGTGGATAAAGTCATCATGTTACTTAATCAATAATGATGATCAACATGAGAGAACCGGGTGTATTTTTTATATTGAGTAATTCAATTTGACCTTTTATTTTAAAACTAAACTAGACAAGGTAAAAATGTTATGGCTATTCTAACTTATTTTACTGTACTGTATGTGCATGTATTGAGATTTCTCACCATTTTCATTCCTGTATGAAAACAAAATGTGTAATAATTACAGGGTAATGTAAAATTAAGTTAATATTATAGTGACTGTGTAACACAGTCTGTAGTATAGTATTGATGACAGAAATGTCATCTACTGTACAATACTGTACAGTACAAATTAAACTGTACACAATCCTTTCAAAAATAATATCAATTAACATTTTGATACAGTAATTTATACTTTAAATACAAGTACATGCTCAGTATTGTTGCCCTGTTTTGAACACACCAGGAAACTGGCCTCAAGGTGCATAATGCTTTTTTTAGAAAGTCTCCAATTTCAAACCTTTTAAGGAAGTACTGAATTAAACTACCTTTTATGGATAGGATCCAACAGTTGTCTGGCAACTGAGAATAACTTTCAGTTTAATCATCTTCTTTTGGTCTACAGTATGAAGAGGCAGGCTAATAAAATATTGAATGTACCGTACAGTACTACTGTACTATTTAATGTAAATGTCAAATTGGCGATGATACCAAAGTTTAATTTTTGAACAGCAGTTTTATATTTAGTGTTGTGTTTACGAAAAATTGTAAGCAACCAGAACATGCTGCTGACAAAAAAAAACCAGGACATCCTCTAATTTAGTCAGCTGTGCACGAAAACTGAACAGCACCAAATAACAATTAACATTTTTGCGCGAATGTACAGTAGTCACTACACAGTCCCGTACAAATGGTGTGGTGTCAACTCTGGCCTCCACAGCCTAGCTAAATCCAGATGGACAGACATTAAAAACCTGTTATTGTTAAGGAATGATTAATTATCCACATATTTGGGGACGTTTCCGGAAATTCAAGTTTTGTAAAACGCAGCCACTCCTAGCAACTTTTCAAGGTACACATGACCAGTTTTTTGTTAAGGTACTGTGTGTAGTTTCAGAAACAATGGATTCTTATGAAAATTCTTTGCAAATAATGGTATAAACTGTTAATCGTGAATACTGTACTGTACAGTAGCTGACTAGATTTAAGAACGCTTCGGTTCTCTAGTGCCACTATCAGCAGCCTTTTTCATGTGCTTTTGAAAACACAGCCAAACTGGCATAGTTTTATATAAAATATTAGAAATCTAGTGTACATTCAGTGTCCTTACATTAACAGTTCATCCATTTCCGTGTTTTGATGCGTTTTGAATAAATTATTGTAAGAATATTAAATGATTTATTATTCTGTCTCAGCCAATCATATCTGGTTTTCAATCATTTCAATTTTTTAGCTGTTGGGAATAATTTGTGCGCATCCCACGTAGCATCATAGGCATGTTATTCTGTGGTGATTTATTATTCATCAATGTCATTATAATAAGTTTATCCATGCACATCAGCTACAGTACTGTACCAAGAGAGAATATGTTTCATCTTTCTTGGCTAAGTTAATTTTTGAGCAAATTATGCTTAATACAGTATGTTTAAGCTAAAATGAGGCGATGTACTGTATCATATCATGTAAAGTCGGGGATACTGCATGTCCTTTTCCTTGGAGGTTGAATGAATTCAATATACACAGTAGTACTTTGTAATGTAATTAGTAAAAAAAAATAAGGTAAACAAGGAAAGACATAGATTAACTTTATTTGTCTTGTAAAATATGAACATTTTATTCTTAATCTTTAGTAAAATATTTATAATACTGTACAGTAAAGCTAAATTAAAATACATCGAATAGTTTTAAAATACTTAGATAATAAATTCTTTACAATAAATATTATTGTTGTACAGCTTTATCTATAGTATCACAGTAGTGTACAGGTATAATACTAAACAGTACCTTTCTTCTATATAAACAGTGTATATCACCTACCACCAGTACCATATCATTAGGGATGGCATATTAACTGATGAAGCCTAGGCCAGCTAACCCTGTGGGTATTGGCATACTCCAAATACCAAACTTAAATTAAATTTCAAATGTTCTCTGGTCATATAATGATTTGATCAGTTATTGGCTGTATGGTATTACTGCAGTGTTTTGATTACATTAATGGATCATATTCATATTTCAAAACAAAATGTTATGAGTATATGATGTATTAAATATTATAAATTATTATAACAGTAATAATGATTCCCAAATATTAAAGAATGTTTTCTCCCAGTAAAGTAACTTTTAAACAATGGTGTGTTGGTTTTGCCATTTTTGAGTTGTTCATTTACCAAAAATTACATTGAAAAAAAAAAAAAAATTTACTTTAAAGATGTATTGTCCCCCTGAAAAATAATTTTATACTTTTTTTTTTGAATATTTCATTTTAATGTAACGTAATACAGTTAGTTATCCACTTTGACCAAAAATCATATCTAAACAAAATATATACCTGAAATGAAATAATGTAATTTAAAGAAATGTGGGGATATCTTTATTAAAACTACGTCATATCCAAAGTTGGATTTCATTAATCATTTTCATCAATTTTTTGGAGGGCGTGGGGAATTGTATTTATCAACTAATAATTATTACTAATGTGTAGAATATTGTAATTCCAATGGGTGTTGTTTGTGCAAATAAAAATGCTTATACATTAATTTGTGTTGAAAAATATATAAAAGAAAAAAAATTAATATGCTAAAATTTGAAAGAAAAATACAGTTGAGCTTGATTTTATGGTTAATATTTTTAGCACAAAAAAAATCAGAACATACCTGAGTATTTTGCTGATAGTGAAACTAGTACAGTATTGTCTTGCAAGAATACATCTTATTTGTATTGTTGTAATGTACAGGCGCAGGCACACCTATTTACAGGGGGACACACACCTATTTACAGGGGGACACACACCTATTTACAGGGGGACACACACCTATTTACAGGGGGACACATACCTATTTACAGGGGGACACACACCTATTTACAGGGGGACACACACCTATTTACAGGGGGACACACACCTATTTACAGGGGGACACACACCTATTTACAGGGGGACACACACCTATACAAGTTGTTTATATTATACAGTACATGTTTTTAGTTTGTTTTTTTTAATTTTTTTTTTAAGTGTATAATTTTTTTTTTTTACATTTTTGCCATCCAAACAATACATCAGAAGGTCTCAAGTGTGACTGCATCCTTGCTGTGTTAGATCTTAATGTGTTTTAAATTACTGTACTTGTGTTAAACTCATCCTGAGTGCTATTAAGTACAATCACCTATTCAGTACAAATTGATCTTACCATACATATAATCCAGAGGGTTTCTATAGACTAATTTTATTGTATAGTGTAGTACCAGTAGTAAGCATTTGACCATGGAAGGATTTTGTGAATGACATTGTTGTGACTGACAAATGGTTTCATGGAAAAGATTATTGAATACAAGAGCTGTTAAGGTTTACAAATTGTAGTACAATATGTACAGTAGTGAATACTATAGTGCTGTACGGAATATATGTACAGTTCCCTATAAATTCAGTTAAAGACCCCTTCCCTGCGATTTTGGACGTTTTTTGGAAAATAATACATATATATCGATCACTTTAAAAACATTAAACCATGTCATTCCTTGTCTTAAATGTACGTTTTATGGTAAATTATGATAAAAAGTGAGAAACAATGCACTACCTAAGTAGCTCGCGGCGATCGACCTCTCGTGGACGGTCTTAGGCCTAGCCTAGCTAGGCTTAGTTTTGTAGGCCTAGCTGGTAAACATCGATAACGTACGAACATCGTACGCTAGCTATATACCTAGCCTGACGTTGTATAGTTGCGGCATTAATTGTCTTTGTATTTTTGCCAGATGTTGATACAAATTGGGGAAAACCCGGTATTTTCGCTGAAAATCTTAGGTGTTGGGTCTTAGCTTTTGTGATCTTAGGTCTTAGGGGGTCTGAGCTTTCGTGGTCTGAGCTTTCGTGACACCCATACAATTTCTGATTTGAATTGTGTAATAATATTATGTTTTTAATGTTGTTTATTACAAAAATGAACATTTCACTACCATAAACTGGTTTGAGGGGTAAACTGTGCTTAGTACAGTTGGATGGTTATTCGTCAGTTTATTCGCCACTAGTCCCAAGGAATAACATTTCATGCTCCAATGAACATAGATGCTCTCGTCCTGATGCGTAAAACTCTATCTATCTATTTGTAAAGTAATTCCATAAAATAGATGCTGCACTGGAAAATGCACAACTTAAGTTCTCATTAGGAACATGAAGAAGTTGATTATTCACAATTTTGTCTAAATTTATGAGATATACAGTACCCCAGATAAAACATGAAAATTGATGCACAACATGTTGATTGGCTGACAAGAGGTTTTTCAGAGTACTTCAACCTCTTCATGGTGAATAATGATTCAATTAAATCTGATGCATTTTCCAAAACATTTTAATAAAAATGTACACACAGGAAGTGATGAGTCATACTTAGGTATGCAATTTATTACATCACTAAACACTTTTAATAAATGCCAAGTGAGACATACACAACACATACAATTTCACTGTTGTTGAGTTATACAGTGCTACTAATAGCAGCACATGTGTACACTGCACACCACCATTCCAGTAGTAGTAAGTAAAATGGATTTGATTTTTTGTTTAAATACGTTTAGTTTTTTTATTTCATGAAATAAAATAAACCTGGTTAAGGAGAAACAAAGTTTTAAATTGTATTTCATGTAGACATTAATAATAAATAGTGCATATTTTGATTAAATACAATAGATAATGTTAGAATGTGTACAATTCAGAAGTACAGTATGTTTGTTAGTAGGGTAGGGTTGTTACTGTATCAAATTTAGTTGTAAATGTGTAGATAATAGGGAGGTTTCGCAACCTTACGAATACGATAACGAAAACGGATACGTCATACATTTGTGAAACTTTTGAGCTGATCTCCATTTCATATTCGTAAAGCGTATTCGTGTTGACGAATGTGAAACTGTATTCGAAACTACAAAACGAGTATAGTTTTTGATCTATTTTGCACATTTTGCATTTGAATTAGGAATGATTCATGATTATAATATAATTATAGATTTATTGAAAGTAATTTACTAAAGTAATTTACTAAAATGCCAGGTCAATGTAGATAAATAGCAGTTTTTAAAGTCCTCACTCGCTTTGGTGTTACGCCTGTAGACCTAGGCAGCCAAGCACCAAGCAACACGTACCTGCGCTTCGCTCAAATTTACCGCAGTCATATTTTGGACGCGCCTCGATATTTCGTGGCCATGCGAAGCAGATTTTTTTATGGCTTACGAAACGAATACGTGTGCGTGATGTATCTGTTTTCGTTATCGTATTTGTAAGATTGCGAACCCTCTCTATTGACTTACAGTTGATACTGTATTATCTACAGTATTATAGGTCTATCTAGTTAATTTAAATACAGATACTGTATACTGACTAACTTCTATTGAACATACTGTAATCTACGGTATTCTTTATTGTTTATGTTTATATTCATACCAGGTGGTCGGTATAACAGGATTTTTACTACTGTAACATGTGCTGGTGTCATATCATTCCTATTTGGTTCTGTGGTCAATTCACGGTCAACTCAATGTCCATATTCTCGTTTTAGCTGCCCTACGGTAGCTGCCACAATATTTTTGCATTAACCTGACCCAGTGTATGTATTTAAGATTCAACTATTGAACTACTGTACCAAGATGACAGGAAAAGGGCCACGCCAGAGAGGGTGCAATATTTTTACTAGTTCCCAGCAAAAAGTGAACCGTTCATGACAGGGTTTGCGATATTCATAGGTGGCTAGTTTTTATTGATTCAAAGGTCCAGCATCTCTCTGGTTGGCAGTATAAAAACCCATAAAGTATAAATAATACTGTACAGTATTGTATCAAACATTGTAAAATAGCTAATATAGAATACTGTCCTCCAGTATTATTAGTCAATCCATGTACAGTACTTTACACAACAGTATACTGTACACTACATCAATGTTAACTGTCCATATTACCCATCTTTGCCTAGTAAATTTGTAGGCGGTAGAATGGGGGATAAATTCGGTAAATCTGCTGAGTTAGCATGACAGTGCATGGTAATGTAAATATTGCATTTGATTAATTTACAATTACACCAACCACCGCAATCCTTAAACTAAATGTGGCGTGTCATATGACAAATACCAGATATGAAATCATGTAAAATAAATAGTTCAATACAAATATTTATAAAGTACAGTTACTTGAATGTATTTTGCACACCTATCTGAACAGTTTACAATTATCTTACCATAATCAGTGTCGTTTGACTCACCATATGAAGTGTTTGTTGATTCTTCTTTAGCGGTATTTAAACAACATCCTAATTATCGATATCTATGACACTGTATATTTAATTACTGAGAATTAACCAATTCAGTGGACCAGTAACTATTCAGTAGCAAACTCTTTGTACTGTGGAGGGATCATGGATACAAAGAGTAGTACCATATCGTAATGTATACCGAAAATAGCTATCTGAAGAGAGGATACATGAAAAGAAGAAATTCTGTTTCACACACCTATCTGAGTACATGTGGTCATCCATGACCAGCGCCCTCTAGTGAGAACCATCTCTTATAACAGCAACACTTTTCGTAACACTGTTCTGTGTGTACTGTATTTTCAAGCAGAACTCCCACCAATGTTGGATTGTGTTAAATTGAAATATGTTTATTTTGAAAATGGCGGAAATGGTTAAGAATTATTCTTTCCTCAAAATATAGAGTTAGTACTGTACTTGATGGTCTGGAACGTTTGTCTCGGAATATAATTCAGCATTCTCATCTAATTTTAATAATGTTTACAATTTTAGAGTGATCACAATGACAACAATGAATAAATTAGAGCAAGAGTTGCAGAAGCTAGAAGTGGAACGTAATCGTTTACACGGCCAACCGGGAGAACAAAGCTACACTTCAAACACCATTTCGTCATCAAATATTTACTCGCATGGACAACCAAAAAAATATGCACCGGTGACAGCGCCCAAACCGAGACGTAATGCTGATGGGACTCTTCCACCCTCTGGCTCTCGAGGTAACATACATATTTAACATTTTGTTAGAATATGCTGTTAAGGCAATGCTGTAGTTTGTACTGTAGTGTAGATTAGCCAAAATTTGTAACATGTTCTTTTCATATTAAGGTAACTTTACTTGTTGCATGTTGCTGCAGTTCTGTTTCCCAACCATAGACCCTTAGTTCAATTTTAAATTCTTAAAATAGAGCTGATTTTTCTATGTAGTGAATATCCATCCAACATATTAAGAAGATTCTTTTCTGTAAAACTTCGAAACTTAGTCTCGCTATTATTCAAATGCAACAGACACAGTACAAACAAATTGATAGCAGTCTCCATATTTGTTGAAGACCATTTTTTTACATATCTGTGTTGGCACATGTTCTTTAATTCCTATTATGTGTGGACGCTAGGTTAGAAATAGCTTAATGTAACTAACCGTGCCATACTGTAGATGTATACTGTAGCATCTGCGTCAGATGTATTGGTCCATGCCTTTCCTCTGGTCAAGGTGGGCACTGGACGAGGGGAGCCCTTGATCAATGTTAGGACCTACCAAGGTGCTTTCAACAGTCCTGGCTTTGTTTGTATCAAACCTGTTAGTGTTAGTGGTGGTAATTATCGCTGTTGGTTTCAATTGAATATAAAATAAAAATAAAATATAAACCTATTTAACCTATGAAACCATCTATTTATGAAACCATCTATTTAACCTCTAGAAATGTAAATAATTTTGATTGGCAGGAAATTCGCATCTAGATAGTATTTCATTGCTTTAATAACTAACTGCCACATGAGTTTTGTTTGACATAACAGAAACAATGTGACTTTACAAACTACAGTTTAGTATTAATCTCGTACTGTAAGTGTCTCTTTAGCTGTAGTACGCCATTTTACAATTCTTATAAAAATGCTTGTAATAATGTAGTGTTACGCTTAGCATTAGATAGTGCATGATAGAAACATGGAATGCGTTTTCTTACAGGATTACCGCCCTCAGCTGTTCCAAAGCCGTACAAAGGTAAGAGGTTAGAGGTCAACTCGCCAACTGCTTTGCACCTGTTACACACTAACTTGTTTTCTGACAGGCTTTGTCATCTACACTTTGACATTTACTAAAATGTCTATAACATCAGAAATAATTTATTATGGGAAAGGTGTTTGTAGTGAAAGATGTGTGTTGAATGAATGTGTATATTTATTTTGTGTTTAGTTTATGTCACTATTTACATAGGAATTGAGGCAATACAGGGCCATATCCACCAGTACGCTAATTGGTAAGGTTTCAACCTGACACTTTTCACAATCACAAGGGCCTTTGACAACCCAGTGGCTTAAACAGAGATTATTCCCTTTTCTTGCACAAACCGGACCACTTTATTTCCCCTGGCATCACTGCAATATTGTGATAAGCAGACTAGCATTAGTTTCGGTCTAGACCTCTTCAAACAGAAGATAACACGGTACTTTTTGTGTAAAAAAAGTCACACAGTAATAGCCACAATATTTGTAATGGAAATAACGGGTATTGCTAAACTGCGCAAACTGCGCAAATACTGCGCAAACTGCGCAAACACTGCGCAAACAACAAAAAAAGCTCTGCAAACCTCCTTCAAAACAATTATTATTGATTAGAACACAACTAGAACTATATAGGGAGACAATTTATGAGAAAAAAAAATTGAAATTCCTTTAAGTTTGCCTTTTTTTTGGTGAAAAACTTCAATTTTTGGGAAAATTACTGATTTCAAAGCGCAAACAACAAAAAAACCTGCGCAAACCTCCTTTAAATCAATTAATATTGATTAAAACACAACTAGACCTATATAGGGAGACAATTTATGGGAAAACAAATTTGAAATTCCTTTAAGTTTGCCTTTTTTTGGGTGAAAAACTTCAATTTTTGGGAAAATTACTGATTTCAAAGCGCAAACAACAACAAAAAGCTGCGCAAACCTCCTTCAAAACAATTAATATTGATAGAACAAAACTAGAACTATATAGGGAGACAATTTATGAGAAAAAAAATTTGAAATTCCTTTAAGTTTGCCTTTTTTGGGTGAAAAAGTTAAATTTTTGGGAAAATTACTGATTTCACAGCGCAAACAACAAAAAAAGCTGCGCAAACCTCCTTTAAAACAATTAATATTGATTAAAACACAACTAGACCTATATAGGGAGACAATTTATGGGAAAAAAAAATTTAAATTGCTGTAAGTTTCTTTTTTTTTTGGGTTAAACACTTCAATTTTTGTGAAAATTAAAGATTTCACAGATTTAAAGGCCTGCGCATACCCCCAAAAAAGCTGCGCAAACCTCCTTCAAATCAATTAATATTGATTAGATAACAACTAGAACAATATAGGGAGACAATTTAGAAAAACAATTGGAAATTGCTGTAAGTTTGCTTTTTTTTTTAAATTAAAAAATTTATATTACAGATTTCACAGATGTCAAGGTTTGCGCACACTGCGCAAACACCAAAATAAGCTGCGCAAAAGAACACAACTAGAACTTTATAGGAAGACAATTTAGATTGAAATTCCTGTAAGTTTGCCTTTGTTTGGGTAAAACAATTTTTGGGAAATTTACAGATTTCACAACGGAAACTTTAAAAAAAACAGAAACAAGAAAATTATTTTTTTTCAAATATAACTTTTTTTAATGAAATGTTTCGCAATTATTTACCTTCAAGGTTTTTTTATAACATTCTACTGTATTTCCAAATCAACATAAAGCTTTACATTTACAATGCTCTTTTTTCTTTTTTTCTGGTTTTGTTAGCCCTTTTTGAAGTATTTTGTTCCTTTTTTTTGCCACTAGTATATGGAGGATTAGTTGTGGACAACTGTCCATTTGTGGAGGTAGATTTAGATTTAAAGGAGGTTTGCGCAGCTTTTTGTTGTTGTTTGCGCTGTGAAATCAGTAATTTTCCCAAAAATTGAAGTTTTTCACCAAAAAAAAGGCAAACTTAAAGGAATTTTAAATTTGTTTCCCCATAAATTGTCTTCCTATATAGTTCTAGTTGTGTTCTATCAATATTAATTGATTTAAAGGAGGTTTGCGCAGCTTTTTGTTGTTGTTTGCGCTGTGAAATCAGTAATTTTCCCAAAAATTGAAGTTTTTCACCCCAAAAAAAAGGCAAACTTAAAGGAATTTCAAATTTGTTTCCCCATAAATTGTCTCCCTATATAGTTCTAGTTGTGTTCTAATAAATATTAATTGATTTAAAGGAGGTTTGCGCAGCTTTTTGTTGTTGTTTGCGCTGTGAAATCAGTAATTTTCCCAAAAATTGAAGTTTTTCACCCCAAAAAAAAGGCAAACTTAAAGGAATTTCAAATTTGTTTCCCCATAAATTGTCTCCCTATATAGTTCTAGTTGTGTTCTATCAATATTAATTGATTTAAAGGAGTTTTGCGCAGCTTTTTGTTGTTGTTTGCGCAGCTTTTTGTTGTTGTTTGCGCTGTGAAATCAGTAATTTTCCCAAAAATTGAAGTTTTTCACACAAAAAAAGGCAAACTTAAAGGAATTTCAAATTTGTTTCCCCATAAATTGTCTCCCTATATAGGTCTAGTTGTGTTCTGATAAATATTAATTGGTTTGAAGGAGGTTTGCACAGCTTTTTGTTGTTGTTTGCGCTGTGAAATCAGTAATTTTCCCAAAAATGTAAGTTTTTAACCCAAAAAAAAGGCAAACTTAAAGGAATTTCAAATTTTTTTTCTCATAAATTGTCTCCCTATATAGTTCTAGTTGTGTTCTAATAAATATTAATTGGTTTTAAGGAGGTTTGCGCAGCTTTTTGTTGTTGTTTGCGCTGTGAAATCAGTAATTTTCCCAAAAATTGAAGTTTTTCACCAAAAAAAAGGCAAACTTAAAGGAATTTTAAATTTGTTTCCCCATAAATTGTCTCCCTATATAGTTCTAGTTGTGTTCTATCAATATTAATTGATTTAAAGGAGGTTTGCGCAGCTTTTTGTTGTTGTTTGCGCTGTGAAATCAGTAATTTTCCCAAAAATTGAAGTTTTTCACCCCAAAAAAAAGGCAAACTTAAAGGAATTTCAAATTTGTTTCCCCATAAATTGTCTCCCTATATAGTTCTAGTTGTGTTCTAATAAATATTAATTGATTTAAAGGAGGTTTGCGCAGCTTTTTGTTGTTGTTTGCGCTGTGAAATCAGTAATTTTCCCAAAAATTGAAGTTTTTCACCCCAAAAAAAAGGCAAACTTAAAGGAATTTCAAATTTGTTTCCCCATAAATTGTCTCCCTATATAGTTCTAGTTGTGTTCTATCAATATTAATTGATTTAAAGGAGGTTTGCGCAGCTTTTTGTTGTTGTTTGCGCAGCTTTTTGTTGTTGTTTGCGCTGTGAAATCAGTAATTTTCCCAAAAATTGAAGTTTTTCACACAAAAAAAGGCAAACTTAAAGGAATTTCAAATTTGTTTCCCCATAAATTGTCTCCCTATATAGGTCTAGTTGTGTTCTGATAAATATTAATTGGTTTGAAGGAGGTTTGCACAGCTTTTTGTTGTTGTTTGCGCTGTGAAATCAGTAATTTTCCCAAAAATGTAAGTTTTTAACCCAAAAAAAAGGCAAACTTAAAGGAATTTCAAATTTTTTTTCTCATAAATTGTCTCCCTATATAGTTCTAGTTGTGTTCTAATAAATATTAATTGGTTTTAAGGAGGTTTGCGCAGCTTTTTTTGTTGTTTGCGCTGTGAAATCAGTAATTTTCCCAAAAATTGAAGTTTTTAACCCAAAAAAAAGGCAAACTTAAAGAAATTTCAAATTTTTTTTCTCATAAATTGTCTCCCTATATAGTTCTAGTTGTGTTCTAATAAATATTAATTGGTTTGAAGGAGGTTTGCGCAGCTTTTTTTGTTGTTTGCGCTGTGAAATCAGTAATTTTCCCAAAAATTGAAGTTTTTCACCAAAAAAAAGGCAAACTTAAAGGAATTTCAAATTTGTTTCCCCATAAATTGTCTCCCTATATAGTTCTAGTTGTGTTCTATCAATATTAATTGATTTAAAGGAGGTTTACGCAGCTTTTTGTTGTTGTTTGCGCTGTGAAATCAGTAATTTTCCCAAAAAATGTAAGTTTTTAACCCCCAAAAAAGGCAAACTTAAAGGAATTTCATATTTTTTTTCTCATAAATTGTCTCCCTATATAGTTCTAGTTGTGTTCTAATAAATATTAATTGGTTTGAAGGAGGTTTGCGCAGCTTTTTTTGTTTGCGCTGTGAAATCAGTAATTTTCCCAAAAATTGAAGTTTTTCACCAAAAAAAAGGTAAACTTAAAGGAATTTCAAATTTGTTTTCCCATAAATTGTCTCCCTATATAGGTCTAGTTGTGTTTTAATCATTGTTAATTGATTTAAAGGAGGTTTGCGCAGCTTTTTTTTTTTTGAGCTGTGAAATCAGTAATTTTCCCAAAATTGAAGTTTTTCACCCAAAAAAAAAGGCAAACTTAAAGGAATTTCAAATGTGTTTCCCCATAAATTGTCTCCCTATATAGGTCTAGTTGTGTTTTAATCAATATTAATTGATTTAAAGGAGGTTTGCGCAGCTTTTTGTTGTTGTTTGCGCTGTGAAATCAGTAATTTTCCCAAAAATTGAAGTTTTTAACCCAAAAAAAGGCAAACTTAAAGGAATTTCAAATTTTTTTTCTCATAAATTGTCTCCCTATATAGTTCTAGTTGTGTTCTAATAAATATTAATTGGTTTGAAGGAGGTTTGCGCAGCTTTTGTTGTTGTTTGCGCAGTGTTTGCGCAGTTTGCGCAGTTTAGCAATACCCGAAATAACTGGATGTTCCCGTCCCGTTTTGTTATGCTTCAATGCGTAATCAGGCATTATACTATATAATCAGACATTTTATATATTAGGATCAATCTCCCACTGGATTATATTTATCCCAGTGTGTTAAAATTATCCCACCGAGATATAACATTATCTATTCCAATGGGGATTTTTCACTCATCCTATATAATCCCACTGTGTGTTAATATAAAATCCAATAGGATGAGTTTATTTTGAAATCTGCATCAAGCAGTAAGTGCAGTGTTGTAGGTTGATGGTACAGTGGCACATCATTTTATTTTAACTGTAAATATGAACAGTGTTGACATAGTGAATTGTGGTGACATAGCGAATTGTGGTGACATAGTGAATTGTGGTATCGGTAATGATAGTGCTGATGGTTATTCTAGAAATGTTTGGTTCATTTTTGGTAAACATGCACATTATTACCTATACAATACTGTACCTGTATATGGTGATGGTATCATTAAACCATTCATATTTGCTGAGTTTTTATACCACTTATATTCACTATTAATAGTTAATTCCACATTTATTTAATTTGTTGTTTTATGCAAACTAATTTAAGGTTCTTTTTGATTGAAATTTATATTTATACTGGGTAACCTCTTCAGTCAAAGACTGGTCTCCCAGAGGGCCCAGTTGGTGATCAGTGGCTGTGATGTACTAATACACCGGGGTAACCCCCTACTCGTCTCGAAAGATGTACTAGGTTCTTTAAAGTGCACACGAGCTAGATGTGTACACTGGACCTACGGTTTATAGTCCTTATCCGAGAAGACTCGTTCTACCACCAGAACCATGGAGTGAGTGAGCCTCGAACCCCTGCCGATGTTATGGCTACGTAATTACGGTTCCACTGTCTTAACCGCTCGGCCACTCACTCAAACAATATTTCATATAATATGTTTTTAAATAATCACTAGTAACCAAAACTTAGTTTTACTTTCAGCAGCATTGGGTTTTCCAAAATGAAATTTCGAAAACAATGATTATTCATACACTGTATTCTTTAATATGCAAATTGGGTTGTAAGATGGGCTTATAACTGAAAACTAAAATGCATTGAGTTGAGGGTTATACTTTAGGGTGGGCTTATATCTGAGGAAGACCAAAATGAATTTGGTTGAGGGTTATACTTTAGAGTGGGCTTCTGAGGACCAAAATCTGAAAATCACAATATAAATTGTTTATGAGATGATGGGCTACTGTATACTCTGGCTTACAATATTTCTCTTTCTGTTATACAGTATACTACAGGATAGCATTTAGCTCAGTGAACCATTCACACTTTAATTAATTGGGGTGATTTTGCACTAAGAATTTTTATTTCTAAACTTGGGTTTTATTCACAGCTCTAGATGTGTATTTCATATTGACATCAAAATGTAATGATTAGATTCATGTATCTACCACTCGCTAATCCGTGTCCATTTTTCTTTTTGGCATGTCATACTTTGAATAATAGATTTACCATTAAGGTCCATTATTTCATTTTTTAGATCCACAGTGTAGTTTACATTGCTTTTACATTTGTGTACATTGAATTCATCTTTATTTTAGGTCCTTTATACCCTCCACCTCCTCCAGTTAAAACATCACAACGTCATGATCAGCTTAGATCACGGCCGACTGGGCCAGGTATGAATGAGGTACAAAGTTACCACAAAAACGTGCAACTCGGCATGTTGTGAGCATGTTCAGTACTTGTTTATGGAGCATGTATCATTAAAATTTGATTTCATAGTTTTCCGATTGTAAAGTTATGTATGTGATTACATGTTTCATTTATTTTATGTTTACTAATAATGTTTGATGTTCATAATTATATTTATAGTTTTCATTGTTCAATCCTTTGATCATAAAAGATATTTAATAAGAATCTATATAATACTTACTTATATATATAAACACAGCAGGCAAAGAACTTAATTCTAACCCGCCCGGTGATATACTGAAAATTAATTATTAATTTGAAACGATAAAGATGAGAAAATCTGTGAGAATGAGAAAATGTCGCCCCAACCGAGACTCGAACTCGGACCGTCTGCTTGATATGCAGTTTCCCTAACCATTAGACTGGGGCTTTCATGGTATTGTTCAAATTCGATTGGATAGCGACTCTTTAACATTCTCGGCTATTAAGGCGGAACAGCACTAGTCCTCAGTTGTACGCACGCGCAACAGAGATCAAATTGATACGCCCTCGTCTTTCAGTATTTTTATTCACGAGGCTTACTTATTACTTATATTTATATAAACCCTTTAAAGTACATGTGTGTTGGAGTAAGTGACTCATAAATTTACATTGGACCTGAAAGATGGGAGGCTTCCTGGTGGTTGGGTCATCGATTGGTCATTTTTTTGAAGCTGTACAATTTTTGTGGCAGGAGTGGCAAAAGTGGGGATGACTGTAACTGTCATTAGGGGTGCCACATCAACACTTGATGTTTAAAGATAAGTCAGCACAATCCCAATGTAATTTTTAAAATATTATCATAGCTGTTATATCTTGAACAGCTGATAGCAATGTGGTACCTTATACAACACACCGAAAGTTAACACAGTGTATATAGTGTAAAAATATACACTTCTGTACTACTTTAATATAGCCACACCTGTGTTTCATGGGTTACATAGGCCATAGAAACTGGTTTGAAGTATAGGATTCAAATTCAAAGAACTTGATATCATATCATATACAGATGGTTTCATTTTACACTGTCATAAATCAATGTTCCTGTTTACAGTATAATGTGTCTTGGTGTCCTTCATCCCAGCAGTTGGAAAATGTTCTATTTAAATAGCCATTAAACTAAAAAATTAATTTGAAATATAAATATTTTACCAAAGAAACATTACATGTATGGTGGAATCTGAAAAAAAAATAAAAATTGGCTATGTTGTGCCTAGCTTACCTGGATGAACCAATAAAAGCAAGATATATATCACCCCCCTCCATAATTGGTACAGTCCACAAAGCAAATGTTAAAATGTGATTTTGTAAACGTGACCGCTCCCTCGCCCACAATTTCTGGTTTTTCATAAAAAAGAATTTGTTTCTTTAGTTTTGCTGTTTAAGAAGTGTGGTTTTGAAGAGTTGTATATAATAAGTAATAATAATTGTTGCATGAACTCATATTTTTTATCAAAAACTGTATTTTTTATACTTTTTACAATACAATTTTATATGATTTTTATTTACTGTTAAATGTTTTCATAGCATGTGTTATTATTAATCGGTTGACGAACATATTTTTTTAATGAACTTTAACATTTTGTTTGTGAGTTGATGTTGTTTATTATTCAAATTCCATTTCACTATGTAAGATATTATGTATTTCATTGGTGTCAAATGTCAATTGCATTTCAAGTTTACTAATACTCTTTTTTTTTTATATAAAAAAATAAACTTACTCTATTGTAATAAATACTATATATTCAATATCAAAAGTATATACATCAGTAATTATTTTTTTCTAAATAATTTTGTTTTTATGTGTGTAAAATATGTTTATTAATTATTTAATTTTCTAGGTTTATCGAGCTATGCACCAGTAGCCTACTCTGTCCCTGACGATGACTTGCCACCACCTCCTCCACCTCCAGCAAATTACCAGGGAGGAGGTCAAGTTGATGATCTTCCCCCACCACCACCTCCAGAACCAGGCTACTACAACCCACCTCCACCACCACAAAATGCTCCATACAACGAAAGACACCCTCGCGCACGCGTTGGACAAATTCCGCAGTCTGCCCCTGAGCCAACTACTTCCCATGAGCCAGGTCGTCCTCCGTCCCAAACACAGCAGTATGCTCCTCGTAGAGGCCCACAGGTGCCTCGCCCTCAAGAACCAACAGCTCCTGAAGGGGCCCAACGTGCCAAAACATCTGAATGGGCTTACTTCTTGCCACAGCCATCTGATCAGCCAATATCAAATCCAGATAGAACCGGTTCCGAAGCAAAAGTTGATCACCTGACTAACCTGTTGGTTCAGAATATGGACAGTCGACCTGATGAAGGAGAATACTTTGGTTAGTTAGAATTTTCTGCCATTTCTTATTTATATCCAAAAAGAGTACATGAATGCCTTTATGACTGAACTGAATTTGGTAGGAAAATTAACCATGATTGACGCCGGCTAAATTTACAAAAAAAAAGTTTGCTTGCGTACACTTGGTAAATTTGGTCAGTGGAACTTACCATGGTCTCGGTAAAACTAACCATGCTATTAAAATCCAATGCCATTGTTAAATCCAGGTAAAGCCATGGTAATACTAACCATGTGAATGAATGGTCAAAAGTACTCATGGCCGTAAAGTTAGTATTGGTAAATATAACATTTTCCACATCGAGTATGGACAAGGCTAAAGACTAATATGGTTAAATGATATTAAAGTCAAAGTTGCTATAATTAATATCAGTTGTCTTGATAAATCATTTCCATAGTTCAGTAAAGAGAAAATTACAGTATTGACGCATCATGACAGTCAATTTGCACGTATGCAGTCATTTTTTAGCATAGAAATTATGGTTTTCAAACTTGATACAACCGTAAATTGGGATTTTACAATCGTTTATCACAGAATTTGGGAACCCTGTAGACTGTGGCTACTGATGATTGTTATAAGGCATTAAGCTGGGATAAGGCATTATAACAAAACATTTGTTAGATAGTCCCCGTTATATTTATATTTTAGGCAAGCCAAGGTTTATGAGCATTGTAATTTCCATTATTATTTTGGACAATAAATGAATCTGTATCTGTATCTGTATAAAAAGCATAACTTTTAATCATACAAATGAATATTTGTGGTGCCATTTGATTTTGTTACCCTTCATTTACAATTGACCTGAATCACTGGACACTTAATGTTGCCTGCTTGCAAGTGTGATATAAATAGCTGAAAAATTGTCAGACACTAGATCCAAACAGCCCCAAGTGGTTTAATATCTTTATTGAATTTTATAGAAATAAAAAAAAACCTGGGCAACTGACCTAACATGTTGCCAGAGCATCTAAATATATTTTCTCTTCTACAATTTAAAATTATTTAATAGTTTTGGGCACAAAAATTGTGTAAAAACAAAATAAGTAAACATTCTACCACTTATTCCAAACCATATTTAGGAGGCAATTGTTTAAATGTCTGTGGATATGAGAAACATAAGCCATGACAGATGAGTTTGTAAAATATCCCAGAGTAAAATGTTACCAGAATGAACGCTATGTTGATGATGGCCAGTAAAATTGAATTTGGTCAAGTAGTCGATCTACAGTAACTGGTCCAATGGTCAGTTGGAAATAACCTCAAAGACCACATGCTAGTAATATCATAGCAGTAGTCAGAGATAGAATATATACAAAGCAATTTACTGAATCTGTAAAGTATTTAATTTAAAGGTCATATGACATTTGTAATGTCAGAAACTGCATTATAGTTTACTGGCTAGTGTTAATATCATAATACTTTAGTGTGTGTTTACCATCTTGATATTACAACTGTGTTGTCTCTTCTTCAACGGACCTGCAGCAGCTGCTAAGCTTACCACCTTAATATTACAACTGTGTCGCCGCCTCTTCACCAGGCCTGCAGCAGCTGCTAAACTCACTTACAGGTTTTCAGTTTCACTTGCCTGAAGCTTTGTTTCCACTTGAAGTTGATTAAATTTCTTCACAGGAATAGATCACTAAATTAGTATAATGAGTAAGGAACGCTAGCATATTTTGTGTGTACTTACCCGGATAAACAAATCCATGCCATTGTTCATGTCACTGATTGTTACTCTTTTTATAATAGTTCTTTTATTTTTTTAAACAGGCCTTTGTTCGAAATGCGGCTTAAAAGTTGTAGGAGAAGATTCCGGATGCACAGCCATGGATCGTGTGTTCCACGTGGCATGCTTTACATGTGCTACCTGCCAGAAAAAGTTACGAGGACAGCCATTCTATGCCATGGAATCTAAAGCCTTCTGTGAGAACTGTTATGTAGTAAGTGCTTATTAGTAGTATAGTGCTCTATAATATTCTGGTATCTCCAGATGTAAGTCTTACATTTCCAAAAGCTAATGTTCTGAATACCAAAAATTAATGGTAAAAATGTCAAGAAATGATTACCAAATCATTAAAATGCATTCTGAAATAAAATTGAGTCCCATGGTTCAATGTTTTGTTTTAAGGATTGATTTTAGAACTTTATTTTAATTTATCATTAAAAACTGGTCTAAAATTTACCAGAAAACCAAAGGGTCTTTTATTAATGTGAGATTTATAGTCTGTACCATAGGGAATCAAGAATTAACAATAGTAAATTGAGTTGACTGTTAGTATTTATACCATGTGTATTTTATTATTCTTCTCTACTTTGTGTTCATATGAAAAATGCATAAACATTTCCCATGTAAAAAAGTATACATTTTATGCATCTCATTTAGTAAGAAACAACGTGTAATACATTTAATACATGTCACAAAGTTTATTTTAGATGGAAAAATAGCTACTCAAACACATATTTTAAGCCTACACATCACACACACCAGCATTGTGTGTCAAATTAGCATTAAAGCAAAATGTTTGTCATTCAGACCTGTAAAACCAGCCGAAAATGAAAAAGCTATCTCTCTAATATTACGGTGCCCTTTGAAATTTGTTTTTGAAAAAGTCATAAACATATTTAAAGACAAATTAATCTAATTTCTACAAGTTTTCATTAACAAAATGTTAAGCTGATTCAAGCTGTCACAATATTTAGTATGGCTCAGGCACAAATCTGACGAAACAACTCTAGTAACAATTATTAGTAATAATTATCTGTTAAAATGTTCAAGTCATTTTTTAATTGATTGTTATACATATACTGCATATCTTTTTTCTTGATTTCAGTCATCCCTTGAGAAGTGCGCTACTTGCTCCAAGCCAATCACAGAGAGGGTAGGTTTATGTTATAGATACATACTGTACTATACGATAAAGATACACCAAGATTTATAGAGAATGAGTGATTTAACCATATTAAATACTGGGTGCCTTGTACCATATTAAATACTGGGTGCCTTGTACCATATTAAATACTGGGTGCCTTGTACCATATTAAATACTGGGTGCCTTGTACCATATTAAATACTGGGTGCCTTGTAGCATATTAAATACAGGGTGCCTTGTACCATATTAAATACTGGGTGCCTTGTACCATATTAAATACTGGCTGCAATTCAAATGAATATATATACTACCAGTAACCCTTGCTCCGCACGGTCTTTTTCTGCCTTAATATGTTGTTATATACTTTGCATGGACAAGTATAATAACAGCGCACTTTGATAAAAGTACTTTGACAAATTATTTAAATAAAAACAAATTGTATCACGAATAAAATTCGGAACTACTGTATTTACGGCCATTGGTTTGTTATACACTATTCCTTCACTTCAATATATGTAGGCTAAAAAATTAAAGCAATATTACAGTGGAAACACGAATTAAGTTTATTTATATTTTCCCGGCCACAATATTTCCTTTCGTACATAAGTTGGGGACCCCTCATGAGACGTCACAAAATATGAATGAATATTCATTAATCATGTCCATAAGCTACGTTAGAAATTCGCAAATATTACAAAGGTTTTCTTTCGAGCTGTTTGTGTAGTTGAGTGTATTAGGCTATGGACTTTACATGTCGATGTATGGGGTTCGAATCCGATGAGCAAGTTCTTTTTACTTTATAGTGAGAGAGAGATTATTTAGAGGGTAGGTTTAGTTATATTTAGGAACTTGACTATCTTTCACATAAGGGCCCCAACTTCTGCATGAAAAAAAAAATGGCTTCCCGGCTCCTGACAAATTGTTTTTTTTTAAAAATTGTCAACAATACCAAGGTGTGTATGTGTGACACATAGGCTATTTGGATTTGTTTTTTGTGTGTTTTTTTTTTTTTTTGTTATACATTTTTTTTCATGTGTGATTTTTTTTTTTCAATTTTTTTGTGTGTATTTTTTTGTATCTTTTTTGCTAGTTTTGTAATTACATTACATTGTGGTTTAGTTTTTATTTTTAGCTTTAAAAAGTGATACTTAATTATTACACATGTCGCGGATTGACCTCAAACCTAATAAGCATAACTGAGCCAAACCGTGATTTACAAAATACATTCTGTTCCAAGGATAGGCGTAATTAATTAAAACTTCAACTAAAGACTGTTTATTTAGCGGTCCGGCATAGTATTTGTAGATACGGCCATGGCGGTACACAACAGAGGAGGTTGCTAAGTTTATACACAGTGACGTAACATGGTGGCTGAGACGTCAAATTACCGTTGTTTTTTGCCTTTTTTTAGTGTTTATCCTTAAAATTCAGGAAATTGACATAGCCTATCGTGTGCGGCCCCTCAATAAACATCAGTGTGCCAAATGTGAGCACGTATTTTTCAGTGGTTTTGGAGGAGATACGTAAAATTACACAAAAAATTTAGTAGCATTAATATAATACTAGATAAATCACTATGCTAACAATTATAAATTGAAAAGTAATCGCAACACAAATACTTTTAATTCAACCCCACAAAATAATTGCTTTAATTTCTTTTCTCAGATCCTGCGAGCGACCGGCAAACCTTATCACCCTGCTTGCTTCACTTGCGTTGTTTGCGGTGACAGTCTTGATGGTGTTCCATTTACCGTTGATGCAACCAATCAGATACACTGTATCAAAGATTTCCACAAGTAAGTGAAATAAAAGACAAATTTTGATTGGCTGGTGGTACTGATTTATAGTATTATGTCATAATGTCATAAAATGTTTTTTCTTTTCAATTTTTTTGAAGATATTAAATGTATTGCCCATTGAAAAAAGACCAAATAATGAATTTGACTTTTTGTGTTTAATAATTTTCAACTAATTAAAAAAATGGTTTTTTTTTTAAAGTTGTCATTAACATATCCCTCAAATTAAATTAAGACGATAGTAAAAAAATTAATTTCTAAATTAAAAAATATTTATGTAACAATATTATCTATTTTCTTTTTGGTAGAAAGGTTTTATGGGAGAAATTATAATAACTATATTTAAAAAATAAATAATTATTTTGGAATTTAATTAAAATTTAATTGATGTATTTCTGATAACAAAACTTGATATAGGTCACATAATGACCTAGATTACAGTATGTCTTTAATTGGACTGGCTACCAATCATTTGGTGATTTACATGATAGGTATGCTGGCCTTGTACATACTATATGATATTTGATATGTACAGTATACTAGCAAATACTAGATACTAGATACTAGAAAAGGGATGGATGAAAAATCCATGATTGCAATTAGTTCTGATAATTGGGTCGTTTTGTAACATCAATTTATTTTTACTAGTAATAATTACCATTATTTACTGAAACATTGCACAATACCTCTTTAATAAACAAAATGCTTGCTATTTTATTACTGTATTTGACTAATGTTTTGTCCAATAGAGGGAAATGACAACCAGATACCTAAAATATATTGGGTATCAAATCATAACGAACTGTTTGAGGGCGCTAATTTCCCTATGCTTTTACACAGTGCCTTAATTATTATGTTTTATTTACAGTGTACATCAATATTATTGTAAATAAGGCTATATATATAATCTTATTTATGACAGTATAATACAAACTTTAAAAAAAAAAACTGGCCTGACTTGAATAAAAAGTATATAAAAATACAAATCATTAAAATATCATAAAATGGGAAAAGAAACTAAGAATAGAAACATTCACCTGGCAAAAGTTAATAACAGTTACACATAACAGCCTTTTTGTAGAACAGTCAGTTTGTTTTCATCTAGGAAGGGTGAACCATTGACTTGCTAGCCTAGAATTCAGTTCTCTATGCCAACAAGCGGACCTTTGAAGTTATTCAGTTACTTCAAAATAACAACATTTATCTTTCTTTGTTTAGCAACAAACAATTATATTTGTTAAAAACTTTGTATCTTTTAGGAAATTTGCTCCGCGATGTTCCGTTTGCTTACAGCCCATAATGCCAGAACAAGGACAAGAGGAGACGGTACGCATTGTTGCTCTGGATCGCAGTTTCCATGTTGGTTGTTACCGCTGTGAAGTAAGTTTTATTTTGCACATGTTTCCAAAAAGAAATAAATCATCTTTGTTATGCTACTGTAACTGTCTTTTTTTTTGTACAGAAAACCTGACTTTACCTATATTAATCAATTTTATATTTAAATTTACATATACTTAATTTTGCACTACTATCCAACGCCAATTTTGAAGGGTTTTTGGCTGTGTCTCTGCAGCCGTAGCCATTTTTTGTTAATAAAATCAGATAATTACTAAAAAATCAAGTGCGCATTTACTACAATGCAACAATTTTCCCTTCAGGTTAAAGGTGAAAATGATCTCATTTGATATTTGATAATTAGATTATCTCGAGTAGAATCTCCACAGAAACTATTGCCTGCAGAAATAAGGCCTTAGTATGGGTTTGCCAGGCATGATTTATGAACTCTCTGTATGTCCACTGCATTTTTGTACTCTAAATATTAGTACTATATTATTCAATAGATTGACAATATGATCACATGTTTTCATTTTTTCAGGACTGTGGATTACAGCTATCATCAGAGGTTGACGGACAAGGTTGTTATCCATTAGACGATCACGTCTTGTGCCGTGAATGCAACGGAAAGAGAGTACAAAGTCTTACAGCAATGTAAATTTAAAAGAAAAACCGGTGGTGTGTGATCACATGATGTATTTCATTCATGCTGTAATCTTATTATGCAATCTGATCATGTGCTGTGATCGCATCACACAATGTATTCCAATTAATGTCCTGGAATCATGTTATGTGATGTGATCTGTGTGATCACACAGTGTATTTCATTCATGTACTGGGAACACATAATAAGATCTAATGATGCCCTGTGATCAGAACACATGATGTATTCATTTCCAAGAAAAAACTGAGTTATGTGATCTGTGTGATTACGCTATGCATTCCATTCATATGCTGTGATCATATTATGTGATCTGATCATGCTCTGTGATATAATCATGCTTTGTGATACAATCATGTGATAATACTCACATCTTTGTGGCTCTCATCTGAATAACAGACACACACTGTAAAAATTGAATATGCCATAATAACTAATTATTTGCCACTGGCTAAAATCGCTAAGCATTGTGGGAAATGAAGAAGCATTTTTTAGGATAACTGACTGTATTTTAAAGTTTTTTTAACTATAACCGTTGCCTAGAAAGGTTTAATTTTATTGTCCTAATTATTACAAAAAGGCAGGGTAAATATTTAGTGTTATTTTTGGCTGATTTTAAATATAGGTATTTTAAAATGGTGCTTACTGTAAATCATGTTGTTTAGCTGTTCTGCAAACCATCCAATTCTCAGTGCTGTATCTCCACATATTTGCCCAGTATCAAGGGAAATTCCATAATACAGCATCTCTTGTGTTTTATAGACAATTAAGGTTTAGTTCAAGACTTCAAATGTGATGCTGTATCATGGAATTATCCTATGATACTGGACAAAATGTGATTGAGTACCGACAATTGGCTGTGCAAACTACTTAATAATTTTAATAAATATAAGTTAATCTTGTAGATGAAATTTTAAATATATATATTATTATAGATGGCAAAATTTTAGACTTGAACAATTGTTAGAATAGGATCGTTTGTCAGTTTTATACAAAGGAGTGAATTACATTTGTGCTTTGCTTAGTAGGGAGCCTTTGATTTCAATACACAGCATAGACATTCACATGTTAGGAGTTGTGACAACTTCCGTAAACTACCCCAACTTCCAAATTAATGTTAGGCTCTATTGGTCTTAGTGCTCGACAGTACTACTGAAGGTCGCTTTATTTTATTTTATACACTATGGGATTTGTGGTGAATTATTTCTAAGTTACGGTACACAGATTAAATTTTAAAGGGCGTTCATTTAATTCAGATTTTCTACTTGGGTCATTTTTTTTAAGCAGGAAAATATGATGGATTTTCACACAGAAAAAATTCATTTTGGTTAATTTTTGTTTATTTGTCCATTCTTTATAAATATGACCATATTTAATAATAATGATAATATTATTTTTCCACATTTTAAATTAATGATAGAAAAATGAACAATAACTACATTTTAATGTATAAAATATACCACCGAAAACGTTTGTAGCTTTTAATTAATCATGTTTTTAGAACTTTTTTCCCTATTTTTTTTGGTCAGTACTAAGTAAAAATAGTTAATTAGAAAATGAAATGGCATAATTTTGTTTATCAATTTATATTGTGTTGTACCCCTTCCCCTAATCTGATGAACTTACTGGAATTTACAATTCATTACAATTTCTCTATGCTATTGCTATAATTTGTAAGAAAAGTTAAAAAGACTGTGAAATAGTGGGGGGTTTTTACATTCCATGGTAAAAAAAAATCAAAAAGAACAAAATTAATGATTTATTCTATTTCCATTAACAGTTGGGTATGACATCATGTGAATAATTGTTATTAGAAAAATGTTGTTGCACTTTTTATAGAATTAACAAACTGTATATGATATGTTTTTATTTTTTAAAATAGCTAGCTTTAAATTAACAAATAAATGTTACTCACCTTTATTATTGTTTGTTGTTTGTTTTTTTCTCTCTTCATTTTACCAGTAGAGCATTACACAAAACTGCAATGCGTACAAGTGTACGGGTGAAACTTATAATATGTATTGTCATTTATACAACATAGAAAGAATGAAATTCTAATTGGTTGAATTTAACATGCAATATATAAAGCATCATATACAGTGATTCTAAAGAAATCTTTCAAACTTGCTATTAAATACATGAATATAATTATAAACACATTTTTGTATCTATAGTGTTTAATACTACACAGAAATTAACATGTTTATTATTTGGGATCACAATAAAAACAGGTTACGTTATGTAGTATTTGTTGATATTTATTGTATTTACTGTGCCAAAATGATCATATTTTACTAATGTAAAATGTTTTAATACACAGTAGAACTTCTATTAAAGGGACACCTTCAGAACTAACCCAACAAATTGTCCTATGATGCTCGTAACTAAGTATTACATTTGTCAATTCTTATGGACAGTTTTTTAAACAATATACAATTTGTGGTGTGGTACATGGCTATCAGAGGCGGATCCATTCCAGCATCACTGACGGAACCAAGAATTTTGAAGAAAATACTAAATTTATATACATATATAGATTGTGAGCAGACCTTTTGCTGTTTCGGTCGGTTTAATTCACTTTGCTATTGGAAATGCACGGAATTATTTAATTAGTTATGTGTCATTTCGATTGGATATGTGCATTTGGACCTGCTAAACCTGATTAATAAAAAAAAAATAAAAAACGATTTTGCATACAATACAGAAGGTCTTTTTAAATTGAGACGGGTTGGTGAATTTTGTCCAAGATGGGGAAATTTCTGTCCAGAATGGGGAAATATTTTTTCCAGAATAAGAACAATAGCGATAGGTGGCGCTATAATCGTGTCCAAGATGGGGAAGCTGTCCAATATAGAGAAATCCGATTTGTCCAAAATGGGGAAATTTCTGTCCAAGATGGGGAAGTGGTGGCGCTATATCGTGTCCAAAATGGGGAAATTTCTGTCCAAGATGGGGAAGTGGAGGCGCTATATCGTGTCCAAATTGGGGAAATTTCTGTCCAAGATGGGGAAGTGGTGGCGCTATATCGTGTACAAAATGGGGAAATTTCTGTCCAGGATGGGGAAGTGGAGGCGCTATATCGTGTCCAAAATGGAGAAATTTCTGTCCAAGATGGGGAAGTGGAGGCGCTATATCGTGTCCAAATTGGGGAAATTTCTGTCCAAGATGGGGAAGTGGTGGCGCTATATCGTGTCCAAAATGGGGAAATTTCTGTCCAGGATGGGGAAGTGGAGGCGCTATATCGTGTCCAAAATGGGGAAATTTCTGTCCAAGATGGGGAAGTGGTGGCGCTATATCGTGTACAAAATGGGGAAATTTCTGTCCAGGATGGGGAAATGCTGTGTCAAAAATAGGGAAGCTGTCCAATATAGATAAATCCGATTTGTCCAAAATGGGGAAATTTCTGTCCAGGATGGGGAAGTGCTGTGTCCAAAATAAAGCTGTCCAATATAGAGAAATCCGATTTGTCCAAAATGGGGAAATTTTGCCTCGAGAGAAGGGCTGTGTCCAAAATAAAGAAACTGTCCAATATATAGAAATCCGATTTGTCCAAAGTGGAGAAATGTTGTCTAAAATAGAGAAATTTTTAGAAGAAAAATATAATTTTGACAAATTTCTCCAGAATAGAGAAGTGCTGTGTCCAAATTAGAGAAACTACAGTATCCAAGGCCTAATAAATTCGATTTTTCCGAATTGTATAAAAGAGAAACTGTCAAATATGTGCCCAAAATGTTCAATGACTTACCATTACAAGGATTATGAACTTGGTATTTATAACTATAATGATTCATTTTGTATTGGATTTTGATGTTTGTCTATGGATTAGGTCAGGCGTGGATCATCACATAGCTACTGGTAGCATTGTTAAGCAGATATGCGAAACATCGGGCATAGAAATTGATCAAACATTGGTGTTGAATGCTTCTTTAGCATTTGAAGCTCAATCAAATATCAATGAAGATATGCATTGCAATATATGTGCCATCCCACAATAATGATCATGGATGTGAACAGAAAGGTTTATTTTAGGACAGCTTTGTCTGAACTTGGCAAGCCTCATGAATGTAAAGAAAAAGTAGATTGCATAGCATTTTATGAACGAGTTAGTTTAAACCACATTAAGTACATTAACAAGTCGTTCGGTCTGAAAACAACCAAAGATAGTCTTGGAAGACTGATTATTTCAACGCCTAAGTCAAGTGTTGTAGCACAAACGACTGATGAACCCAATGACTGGTGGCTGAAGGAATACCAACTATGATTACACCATAAAAAGCTTGTAGAAGAGAGACATAATGAGGTAGATAATAGGATTATAAATGCCGCCAACATAATTCTAAAGAGAAACTATCCAGAAACACGTGGATTACAAGACATCATCTATCAACAGCAAATGCACAATTTTGTCAAGACTACACAATATGTTCGCACTGGATTACAATATCAGACAAGCATTGGTACCAACAACTTACCAATAGTAACGTCGATGTGTACGATAGTTTACAGACATTGAATCCAAGAAATTACCCGTTAGAATTGACTCAGGTGGCATGCAAGTTGATGGAACCCAGCGTTCCCAACATGAATTTTCACGTACATGGTACGGTGTACAACCTTATGCAAGTAACACTTGTGGCCATTTTTGTATAGCATTTGCATTTGATGCTGCATTATGTGCAGGAAAAGATCCATCAACACTACGATTTGAAGAAGACGAGAGGGTTGTTAGGCGAAAGCTTGTTGAAGCATTTGAGAAGGCAGATTTTGCGTGGATATTTAGAAATTGATAACTGCCACAATGCCCCTGCATCAAGGATGTCCGCAATACCTCTGACAAACTGCTGCAACACACCCATTACTCCACAAGTCATCAACTGCTTTACATGCCACAAGCCTTATCATAAGGAATGCATAACACATGCCATGTGCGAAAGATGTGCTCATAAAAAAAAATATATGATCAACAAGAGTGGTTACGAACCGAAGCAAGAAGAGAGACCCACAAGCAAGACCAACAGATGGTTAAGGACATACATTCGCTCTACAACTACATAAACACTATTGTATACTTAGGAAAGTTACCTTAGGCCGAGGATCATGTGTTTCTTGTACCTTTAGGTAATGTTTACGGAGAAACACTTCAATTATTGCATAAGAATAAAATTTGTTCCTCATCAATAATAAATATTAATAGTAAAAATGCTGCAGATTCGATGAGTGAATTGCTTAATACTATGGCTCATGAAATGGTCCATATGAAAATTTTTCTTGATGGAATTAGAGATGATCGGCAGAATGGGAAAGTTTTCAAGAAAATGGGAAGAACATCAGTAGCCATAATAAATCAGCACAGCAATTCACTCCCTGGTAAATTTAAAGGAATACACATTGACAGAATAGTTGCTCACTAATAACATTTGTATAGACACAAAGATTTTGAGAGAAATTTAACCCAAAAAACAAATCTAATAGAGCATAAACCTTACAGAAAATGCAAAGCACCTAAACTATGCCTATTTGGAGTAGGAAATAACGCAGTAAAAGAACTAATTAATACTATGTTACAAATATGCAAATACTCGTATACTATTGTAAAGTGAGAAAAATGTTTTCAGATTAGAAGTGTGAACTTAATTAAAGTTTTAAAAACATAAAAAAAAAGTTTCTTATGTTGTTTTAATGTTTTGCCTTCTCTATATTGTGCAGCTTCCCTATTTTTGACACAGCACTTCCCCAATCTGGACAGAAATTTCTCCATTTTGGACAAATCGGATTTCTCTATATTGGACAGCTTCCCCATCTTGGACACAGCACTTACCCATTCTGGACAGAAATTTCCCCATTCTGGACAAATCGGATTTCTCTATATTGGACAGCTTCCCTATTTTTGACACAGCATTTCCCCATCCTGGACAGAAATTTCCCCATTTTGGACACGATATAGCGCCACCACTTCCCCATCCTGGACAGAAATTTCCTCAATTTGGACACGATATAGCGCCTCCACTTCCCCATCCTGGACAGAAATTTCCCCATTTTGGACACGATATAGCGCCACCACTTCCCCATCTTGGACAGAAATTTCCCCATTTTGGACAAATCGGATTTCTCTATATTGGACAGCTTCTCCATCTTGGACACGATTATAGAGCCACCTATCGCTTTTGTCCTTATTCTGGACAAAATATTTCCCCATTCTGGACAGAAATTTCCCCATCTTGGACAAAATTCACCACACCTATTGGACAACTTCGTTCTTTGACCGAAACATCGTACGATATTGCCTTGACAACGACTTTATTCCTGTTCAATTTTTCCGCCGGAATGGCGTCCATGGATTACAAACGTTACCTATCTTGCGCCGCGTAGCAGCGCTATACAATCTTTGCTGGCAGCAGGTCATCGACCATGATGTACTGAATTATTTCGAACATAAATGCCGAACCGGATGGAGGTATAGTAATCTCATGCGCTCATCATTTATTACAAAATACATAAGAAAATATCATACATAAAAGTAATATGTGTGAACAGGGAAAGAAACTTTCTGTTTTCTCTAACTTAAGAATACAGTAAACTTAAATTCACTTTATGCGTAACTTTTGAGTTTCTTTACTAGGGTAGGAGGCACTCAGTCCGGGATGCGATTTTTTTTTTCGTACATAAGTTGGGGACCCCTCATGAAACGTCACAAAATAAACATGAATAATTCATCAGTTAAATTTGTTGTTCCGTGTGCACCCAAGCGTATAGCAACAAGAAGTGGTTACACAAGTGCGGTACGATTTTAGGCCTATCTCCGCTGTTGTTGCGGCGTGCGATTTCATAGAAGAATAGCGGCGTTTTGTGTGGATTGTCAAAATAATCAGCCTTTAGTTTATGGTGTTTTAATATAATTTATTACTAAAGAACTACGTGTTAAAATTATAGTTTCTATTCATACTATTAGGCCTAATTATTAGTCTCTAAACCCATGTCTATTCTAGTAGTAGCTGTGTGGGTGTGTGTGACGTGTGTGTGTTAGGTATGACACAATCCGAGTAGTAAGTCAGCAAAATTAAACAATAAACATTACACAAAAATACATTTTTTATTCTCGTGGGTCTAATCTTCCCATCTCATGTGTTCATATACGCGCATTTTTAAAGTTCCTTTGAGTACATGTAGGCTAGTCAATCTAGCATTTTGAGTGAAACAAATTGCAAACAGAGATTTTTTTTTTTAAATGGTTACATATGATAAGGTAATTATTTTTTGAGCATCACACCTCTGACACTCATCCCGAAGGTATGCAAATTAGCTTAAATATGCAAATTAGGGTGAAATTACAGGGTTACTATATCTTAAAAACTACTAATCGTAGAGAGTTCATTTTTGCACAGTCTGGTTCAGAATATATATATTTATATTTGCTCTAATGAGACAAATTTTGACCCTTGACCCCATTTCTCAATATTTACATAAATATGTGAATAAAATTTCTGTAGAGACTTTATTTTGGACTCAATGACTTGGATATTGTTTTTCAATACCCACCATAGAACTGTATTATAATTCCTAAAATCACAACTTCGTCACGCACCTTGAAAGTATGCAAATTAGTAGTATAAGTAATATTAAATATGCAAATTAGGGAGTGAAATTACACCGTTGCCATATCTCGAAAACCGCTAATGCTAGAGTGTTGATTTTTTCACTAAAATATTTAAAATGTATATATTTATATTTGCTGTAATGAGACATTTTACAAAAAAATTCCCGGAACTATAACATTTGACCCTCGACCCCATTTCTCAATATTGCATATATAATGAAAACTAAAATGTCTGTAGAGACTTTGTTTTGCCCTCAAATGACTCAGATACAGGTTTCTAATAGCCAACATAGGAATGTTTAGTAAATCTCAAAATCACACATGTATCACTCACCTTCAAAGTATGCAAATTATTAGTACAAGTTACATGAAATATGCAAATTAGGGGGTGAAATTACAGGTTCCTATATGTATCGAAAACCGCTAAGGTAGAGAGTTGATTTTTTCAAAAACTTGTTCAGAATGTACATATTTATATTTGCTCTAATGAAACATTTTACGAAAAAAAAACCTTATTTTCTTTAATTTGCAAAAAAAAAAAAAAAAAAAAAAAAAATAGCCCACCAAAGAGAACTAAACAAAGAAGTATGTGGGCTTCTTAGAGGTTTTACGGTATATGCTACTTATTTTGTCCATGGTTGAACCGAATAAACAATCTGTATAAATATATAAAAACAACCCAATCCACTTTGTTTCAAGTTTATTAGGTTGAAATAATATGAAAATCTATTGATTAAAAAAAAAATCTTTGCCATAAAATACTTGTTTCTTTTGTATAATAAGAAATGAAGCAGCAATTTGCATTTTGTTTCTAATTATTGATTTACTACAACTGTAATAATGTGAGTACATACCATCGATGTTAGACAACCAATGTAAGAAAACTAAAAGTATGATGTAATAAAGTTATAGACATAAAACAGTCTACAATAACAACATTTGTAATATACATCAATGAAATAAGTATTTATTTGTTTTCCATAATCTATCTGTATGATATTCTTATTTAATAACAAAAAGGTTCCAGTATGTTAAACTAAACGGTATTTTATCTGATAAAAGAACTGTTAGCATTGGCACGCCACAAGGGTCTGTTATCTCCCCAATGTTGTTTTCACTGTTCACCAGCAGTTTCAGAGCCAATTCAAATGAATGTTGTATAGTAAAATATGCAGATGACACAGTCATCACTGGATACATTACTGGCAATGATGAAACAAGCTATAGACAACTAGGATGTGATTTTTATCACTGGTGCTGCAATAACAACCTGAAACTAAACATAAAGAAAACAAAAGAAATTCAAATTGATTTTAGGAAAATTAAAGAACCCTTAGAACCTCTGATTATAAATGAAAATGAGATTGAAGTAGTAAATGAGTACAAATATCTGGGTTGTATAATTGACAATAAGCTAAATTGGATAAATAATGTAAATAAAGCCACATGCAAAGCCAACCAAAGGATGTTTATTTTAAGAAAAATGAAGTACCTACAAATTGACAAAACTATACTTAAATTGTTTTATAACTCTGTAATTCTCAGTGTAATACTTTTTTGTAATGTTTGTTTTTATGGTAATACAATGCAAAAAGATAAAATTAAACTTAATAGAATAGGAAATAGAGCAATTAGACTAGTAGGAGAGCACTTACCTGATGTTGAATCCTTGTATAAAGAAAATGTGTTAAAAAAAGTAAAAAGTATCATTGATGATGAAACACATCCTCTTCACAAACAATTTGCTCTCATGAATTCTGGCATAAGACTACGTGCACTTAATACCAAAACAAAACGGTTTAGGTGCTCGTTTGTACCTAATGCTATACACTTATATAACTCCAGAGTACAAAGGTAAAATGTAATTGTAACCGCTAATTTTAAAAATTTTTAGCCTCTTAACTTTTTGTGTGTGTTTTTGTAAATTGTATTTTATATTTTTGTATTTTGCCAGTTTTCAAATCACATTTCTGTTTTTTAAATGGACAATAAAGTATATATGACTATGAATATGACTAATAATTTATTTTATAGTGGTTCATTGTTGTCCAGTATAAACTTGTTGATAAATTCTTATATTTGTTTAGAACAATAACTGTGGATGACGAAATCAATAAAGATGAAAATGTGTGATTAGCAGGTAATAAAGTATAGTTACCAGATGGTACTCTATATAATAGTGTCAGTTTAAACGAACAGTGTACTGGAAAGTTAACGAATTCAAAATAAATTTCATACAATACATGCAATGATCTTTTTTATCATCATCAATTTAAATGATTATCCTATGTAGTTCTAGGAAGTGTTTTCTCTAGGGATATTTATTATTTCTTGTCGTTTGTTATCGTCCTAGTTTAAACAACACTACATTTATTGCACATTAAAACCTTCTCTGCTGTTATATTATTGTTTAACAACAATTTTTAGTCGCGTGGAAGCTCTATAGTTCACTATGTCGGTCGGTTGGTCGGTCTGTCTGTCTGTCTGTCTGTCGGTCTGTCTGTCGGTCCGGTATCACTATGCGTTTTATCGCTTTCTGACCTTATCTTGATATCAGTTTAATCTAGCTAAGTCAATTTTTCACAGAATATTCCTTATGGCCAGGAATCGATGTGGTTATGTTTTCACGGTGCGCAATAAAACATTACGCGGTCTACGCACGATTTAACGAAATCACGTTTGTAATCATATCTTAACAACCATGAATCACAATTAAATAAAATTTGGTACTAATAAATTTCAGGGCATAAAATAATCATATGGCAATACAATTACGTGCGTAGCGCATGTAACGCATGCGTACGCGCGCTTAAAATTTTCAAAATTTATTTTCGATGAAATAAGAGTAAATTTCAGGCAATTTTAAGCGTTTACAAAATTGCCATGAGTGCGCATATTTTTGCGCGCGCACTGCGCGTTAAATGTTATTACGCATTCTTTTTGCCCGATTTCTGTTTTCTTGACTTACTTTTCAACTCGAAATTACGTTATACGAGCACGTCGAAAGTGACAGGCTACGCACGTGTAAATTAAAAAAATATAAATGTTTTTAAACATTTCAATATTTTTAAACATGTTCAGTAATTTCGGTCAGTATAGTTCACTATGTCGGTCGGTCGGTCTGTCTGTCTGTCGGTCTGTCTGTCGGTCTGTCTGTTGGTCTGTCTGTCCGGTATCACTATGCATTGTAGCACGCGACTTAATGGCTGTTGGCCTTGTTTTTTTTCATTTCTAAACCCTTTATTTCTGAATCATTTATTGCTTGGTATTTTTTTACTTAATTTTAACTTAAACTTGTTTTTTTTTAAACGTTTTAAAATTTTACAATTGTACATTTGTCTTTCTTGTGCTATCCCTTGTTATTGCTTGTCATTGTGCATTTGGCTGCCTTTTGTTTGTACTATTTTGTTATGAATTTTTATGAATAAATAATATATTTTAATTCTTTACAAATACACTTATATTTAAAATAATTAGAATTGTCTTTTAAGCAAATAAACAATTACATACACATTTAATTATACCTAAGTTTTCATTGGTGTTTTTTGTTGTTGCATAGTTTTGCTGCGTATTGCGCTCCATATAAGGTAACGATTATACAGATTCATACAGTTCCAGTGCATAGATACCATTAACCAATTAAATTGCTGCAAAGCTGTAAATTCCCTTAGACTGTTAGTGAATAAATAAAGGTGTGAACAAAGAATATAAGAAAAAAATCATTTCATTGTTTTTTGGTTTTTTTTTTGCATAGTTTTGCTGCTTATTGCGCTCCATATAAGGTAACGATTATCCAGATTCATGCTACAGGGTTGGGTAGGTTTGGCCAGTATGCGTACCTTTTTATGGCCAGCGGGCGTCCCGGATATTGCGCAATATGGCCAGCGGGCGTCCAATTATTGCGCAATATGTTTTCAATGGCAGCGTCCGCGCGCTCCATGCGTGTGAAAAATACGTACAATGCGACAGAGAGGGCGTTATATTTACATTTTCCGCGCGAGATGCCGGCCGGCCACGTACTATTATTATTTATCAGAAAAAAAATATTAAATAATGTGAAATTTCATTAAAAATGCTTTTTGATTGACATTATAATAGTTAAAACTATTAATAATTGTTATTAATTAGGCCCTAAAATACAGTAGTATAATTTACTAAATCAGTTTAACTTAGGCTACTAGCCTGCTCTGAACAGATAGATTGGATTTTAGAGGCCTCAGTTCAGCCTTGCCCTACTTGCAAATTCAGCTGTATATATAAAATTAATTATGTATATAGCGCCATCTGTGTCGCATTGTACGTATTTCACACGCATGGAGGAGCGGACGCTGCCATTGAACAAATATTGCGCAATAATTGGACGCCCGCTGGCCATATTGCGCAATTTCCGGGACGCCCGCTGGCCATAAAAAGGTACGCATACTGGCCAAACCTACCCAACCCGTATCGATTCATGCAGTTCCAGTGCCTAGATACCATTATCCAATTAAATTGCTGCAAAGCTGTAAATTCCCTTAGAATGTTTAGTGCATAAATAATGGTGTGAACAAAGAATATTATAAGAAAATATCATTTCACCGTTTTCCGTCGTTTAGGAAGCAGGTCCTCGCTGAATTTCATTTTAATGTGAGAGCAAAGAATATAAGAAGAACATTTCTTTCCAACGTTTTCCACCGTCGTTCAGACTGCAAATCCTCGCAGAATTTCATTTTAAGGTAAGAACAAAGAATATAAGAACATTTCTTTCCAACGTTTTCCACGATCGTTCAGACTGCAAGTACTCGCTGAATTAAATTTCAAGGTGAGAACAAGGAAAAACAAATATTTGTTGATGATTTATTCATGGCGTGGAGTAATATATATAGGCCTAGACGGATACAGAAGAATGAAAATAATGACACTTCCACGCTAAATGATACAGAATTAAAAATAATGTACAAACTAGTCCACTTTAAATTAGAATAGTATTTTACAATGGTCTCAGAATATTTTTTATTTATTATTTTGTAGGTTCTTTCCACTTTTATTTCTTCATCTGGTAAAATATTGAGTTACAATATAAAATACAGTGTAATAACACGTAAATGTTAGTATAATGCCATACAGTCATTTCCTTACTGTTTTGGTAAAATAAATATATGTTGATTTTATTTAATTTAGAGCGAATGATTTTCTTGTATTTTCTACCGCTAAACATTATTTTATTAAGTAACATTCATTTTGTTCTACTCATTATTTCTATATATTTTCCTAATTTGTTTAATCATCTTAGCATTATTTTTTAATTATTTGTTTTCCTTTTCCTGTGATACATCACCACCAAATTCATCTTATAAAATAACGGTTGTATTTGACATAACATACAAAAATGTTGTTTTCCAACATTGTATTCAATCCATTAAGCAATTATGAAATAGGCCTAAGTTTATTTTGTGTTTTATGTAAGCAAACTTTATACATTACATCAGTTAATATAGAAAGGATTGTGTGACTGTAGGTCATTTGTAACGTTAGCATTTTCCTGTATCGTATCAATATTGTTGCGTGAAAAGCAACCTGGTTTCTCAACCACTATAACTTTCCAATCTTCTTATTTACAGAGGAGTTATTTCATTTAGGCCTGTTACAACCGCTAATGTAGAAAACGCCAGCTAATGTCAAAACAACCGTTAATGTAGAACAATCCACCGCTAATATAGTAAAACCTCAAGCTAATGTAGAAACACCAACAGCTTATGTAGTAAATAAAAATCAACACCAGCTAATGTAGAAACGGTCAACAGCTTATGTAGTAACGAAAATTGCCTCACAATTATGTAGTTACTATCGCCAGCTAATGTAGAAAATGTTATATATTTTACAAAAATGTCTACATTAACGGTTGTTTCGACATTAGCTGGCGTTTTCTACATTACCTACGTTGTAACAAGGCATATATACTTAAATCTAGACTTATCCACAATATCTCCTAAAAATACTTCAACGATGTACAAAAGATGTTTTATTCTAGTGAGCAAAAGTTATAAAATGTGATGCATTTCCATTTTTCTGGGACCGGACTTGGTAACAGTTTTACCCAGCCTAAGGTCAATCATGTTAACACCACTTTCCAGTTATAGTGTTTTATATCAGAATATTTCTAGGTAATTTTTTCTTTGTTACCACTCCATAAATAAGTTTTAAAACTTTGTTATGACAGTACAAATGTAGTAGTCCTATGCATTATAATGCATAAGACTATAATTATGTTGTCTATTATTATAACTGTGGTGATATCTTGATACCTAAATATGTGTTTTTGCGGCCATTTTCTAAGCACTTAAATTAATATGTATATTGCAGTTGAAATGTTTGACACTAAAGAAATATAAAAAGCATTGCAAAAACTGCTATAAAGTGGTAATTAGATCTACTATTTATGTTTTTTGGTCAATTTTTTGGACATTTTCGCCATTGGTGCCATTTTGTTTAAAAAACCTATTTCGCGTACCTGGATTTTTATAGACTTTTAGTATGTTCATATAGGGACCTTATAGAAATGCATTGTGGTGAAAAAAAACCTGTTGCAATTTTGTCAACCTTTTACTAATTCTGAGCTTATTTTTCCTGTACTAAATACCATATCAATGATAGTCCAGGATTATCCTTAGTCCTAGACTAGATAGTCCATAGTCCAGGACTAAGGATAGTCCCCTTTCATGAAAACGGGCCATTGTGTTTATCTCAGAGAAAATCGATTTTTGTTTGTCTGTGACACTTGCATTGTTATTAAAATACTTAGCGTTATCAAAACCTAACAGTAATTTTTTCAAACAACAATAATTTTATTCCTCTTTTCTCCCATGCTTAATTTTCTTATACCAATATTTTAACAATCACATATTAATTCTCTAAGGAATCCCAAAATGTGTGATCAAACACGAATCTTTTGCTTTGATGATTTTCATGTTTAAAACAGCCATTTTTCATTCATAATTCGTTAACAAGCCTTCATATTTTTTCTTTTCTTCAAAAGACAGTGTATTTATTAAAATATATGTTAATTTTTCTTCATTGAAAGGTTTAAGAACTAACGTAATATGTTTCTTCTTGGCGTTACTTTTTCTAAACCCAGAAAGAATTTAATATTTTCTGTCTCGGGTTTATCATCTTAATAAAAGCAAAACAGACTCGTTGTGTTTGCGCTTAAATTTCACATCGAAGTTATTAGACAATTTTTTTGGGGGGTAACAATTATATCGTTATTAGAAATTAAAACATAATTGCAAAATGGTGTTATTTATTGCATTGAAAATATTGTTGTTGTTTCTCTAGTCTCTGTCGATAACATAGGCATACGTCAAAAGCTAAAAATGACCAAAAATTACTTGAGCAAATACTGGATGGTAATTAATACATTGCCTATTTAATGAAAACCCATTATTCTAAAACAACGAAATAAAAGTACTAAAATGAATAAACAATCCGGAAGCAATTGCACGGCTATTTGTTTGCTATTCATAGCTATATCAAGTATAGCAATTACACAGCTATTTGTTTGCTATTTATGGCTATATCAAATATAGCAATTGCACAGCTAGTTGCTTGCTATTCGTGGCTATATCAAGTATAGCAATTGCACAGCTAGTTGTTTGCTATTCGTGGCTATATCAAGTATAGCAATTGCACAGCTAGTTGTTTGCTATTCATGGCTATATCAAGTATAGCAATTACACAGCTATTTGTTTGCTATTTATGGCTATATCAAATATAGCAATTGCACAGCTAGTTGCTTGCTATTCGTGGCTATATCAAGTATAGCAATTGCACAGCTAGTTGTTTGCCATTCGTGGCTATATCAAATATAGCAATTGCACAGCTAGTTGCTTGCTATTCGTGGCTATATCAAGTATAGCAATTGCACAGCTAGTTGTTTGCTATTCGTGGCTATATCAAATATAGCAATTGCACAGCTAGTTGTTTGCTATTCGTGGCTATATCAAATATAGCAATTGCACAGCTAGTTGTTTGCTATTCGTGGCTATATCAAATATAGCAATTGCACAGCTAGTTGTTTGCTATTCATGGCTATATCAAGTATAGCAATTGCACAGCTAGTTGTTTGCTATTCGTGGCTATATCAAATATAGCAATTGCACAGCTAGTTGTTTGCTATTCGTGGCTATATCAAATATAGCAATTGCACAGCTAGTTGTTTGCTATTCATGGCTATATCAAATATAGCAATTGCACAGCTAGTTGTTTGCTATTCATGGCTATATCAAATATAGCAATTGCACAGCTAGTTGTTTGCTATTCGTGGCTATATCAAATATAGCAATTGCACAGCTAGTTGTTTGCTATTCGTGGCTATATCAAATATAGCAATTGCACAGCTAGTTGTTTGCTATTCATGGCTATATCAAGTATAGCAATTACACAGCTATTTATTTGCTACTTTTGCTATATCAAGTATAGCAATTGTAAGTTATTTATTTGCTATTTATGCTGTATTATCAGGTATAGCAAATACACAGCTATTTAATTGCTATTTTTGCTGTATTAATTATTGCAATTGCAAGCTATTTGTTTGCTATGTATTGCTATGACCAATCCTGCACCTTAGTGGAAGCTTGAACCTATCAATTAGTTGAGTTTACACATTTTAAAACTGTCAGAGTCTTAGATAAATAGCTTTCGTGTTGATACAGTTTCTTATTGATTATGTCCTCTGGGTTTTTTGTATCATTGCGGTGTATCATTACGCTTATGATTGGTTGAAGAGTTATAAAATGAAAATCTCAATAAAAAAGGAGAATTGTTATTTCTGTTTAAAATATTTTAAAATGAGATTATAATGATCAGATAGACAGTGTATACCACAATCGGAAAACACCCCTATTTGTGGAAAATCGTTGAACCTAAATTCGTTTTAATTGTCAATAACTAATTATCTAACTCAATTAAAAGAACCGAACACTATTAATTATGAATAACGATATCCCACAGGTTTGGAATAACATGGGTGATTGAGTGGGTTCGCTAATAGTAAACCGAAGAAGCAATTGTAAGCTTATAGTTGGGGAGCCAGGAAGGGTTTACCTGCACCCTCTAGCAAACTATGTTAACAATGTTTTTTTGCTTCCTTATATCAATACAAATCAATTTTTTGCTGTTGGCCGAAAAAAATTGGGATGCTTGGTCAGTACAGGGGCCAAAAGGTCAATATGGTTAAAGTTAGAACTGTGTGTAACTTGGTAACTACTTGATGTATTGGAATATTTTTTGTACCAAACTCCTCAGAAGACCCATATTTCTATTCACTCTAATGGGAAACTTTTGCCGAAATTGGACAGAAACCCCTTTTCTGACCACTGATCAAGAAATTGGCCATATGAATATCTCATCAACCGCTGGTCAAAAAGTGATAATTGTGGTCTCAGATTACTCACAAAGTATATGTTTATATTTGTTCTAATGTAATAAAAATTATAAAACTGTCAATAAACCCCTAATTTTGACCTTTGACTTATAGCCGGCACAAATATGCTTGGAGCACACTTTTCATATCTCAGAAATTGTTGGGCGGATATGGTCATAGTTTGTGTCAAGATACTCATAAAATACATATTTCTATTCACTTTAATGGACAACTTTTGCTAAAAATGACCATGAAACTTTATTTTTGACCATTGGTCAAGAAAATAGCCATATCAATATCTCAGCAACCACTAGTCAGAAAGTTATAATTTTAGTTTCAAATTACTCGCAAAATATACATATATTTATATTTGCTCTAATACAACAGAAATACACAAAATGTTAAAAAAACACCTTATTTTGAGATTTAACCTATAGCTGGTACAGACATTTTTGCGTGGAGCACACATATATTTTTAATAACTAGCGAATGTTGTTTTTGCTTAATATCAAAATACACTCATATTGATATCACTCTAATGAACAAGTGCCAAAAGACATATCATGAACACTGATCAAGAAAATTACCATAGAAATATTTACCAACTAGGTAGTTTTGGTCCCAAAATACTAGGAATGAATATGTTTAAAAACGAAATAACAAGTTATGAAAAAGTGGAGCCTTACTTTTCAGGTATCACATGATAAATTGAAACGCGTTGCCCACGATACACCATACGGTAGGCTACTCCAGGCCCGTAAACTAGTTTTTATAGAGGGGTTCGAATTTGAAAGCCTTTGATAGACCTACCAATTACGATTACAATATTTCACTTAAAACTATACCCAGTTTCTTGCTTGTGTTTAATAAAATTATGAAAATCTAAAGAAAAATCAAAGAAAACCGTTACTACAGTAGTATGACTATGTTATAATAATCCTAAAGGACATTATTGTTATTTACTCATCTCCTCCTTTTTGTTGGATTTACTAATAATTTAAGAAGCAAATAAATGAATGAACATTGAATAGTAAACCATCATACTACATCAGTGCGCATGTGATTTTAATATTCTAAATGTATATTTTAGTATCCTAAATATAGGTTTGTGAATAAAGATTAACTAATTTACATATTTTTGTTTATTTGTATTAAAAAGATTCAATATAACTTAGTATGTTGCATCAAACAGGTTATTGTAATGGAGGTGGGAAACATTGTAACATCTGAACAAAACAAACCTAAGTTCTTTAGAATTAAATTATTAATTTTTAGTTTTAATTATAATCACATATACTGAGTAGTATGAATGATGTTTAAGGTTTACTGTGCAATGTCATAACAAACATGGTAAGCTTCTTAATTGTATTAGTTGTAAATTATAATAATTTAGTGATTCCAAACCATAATATATAGTCATACTACGGTTACTTTGATTTGTTGTTATTGTTCAACTATGGTTTTAAAATATGTAACAGTATACTGTATAGCATTTGTCATTCATTTACCGAAGTTCTTTAAAATTGTTAAACAGTGATATAGTTTATATTGTAATTATAATACTAAATATTGATAATGATCTTGGTGATAAGAGATTTAACTGTGATGTTATTCATTAAAATTAATAGAATTATCTACTTAGGACTTCCGATACAAAGTATTCATAGTATATACCATACTCGCACAACAGTCAATGATATTTTGATATTAAGCAAGACAATTCGCTAGTTATTAAAAATGTAAGTGTGCTCCACGAAAAAATGTTTGTACCAGCTATAGGTTAAATGTCAAAATAAGGTGTTTTCAAACATTTTGTGTATTTCTGTTGTATTAGAGCAAATATAATTATATATATTGCGAGTAATTTGAGAATAAAATTATAACTTTTGACTAGTGGCTGCTGAGATATTGATTTGGCTATTTTCTTGACCAATGGTCAAAAATTTCACAGTCATTTTTGGCAAAAATTGTCCATGAAAGTGAATAGAAATATGTATCTTCTGAGTATTTTGACACCAACTATGACCATATCCGCCCACAAATTTTTGAGATATGAAAAGTGTGCTCCAAGCCAACAATATTTGTGCCGGCTATATGTCAAAGGTCAAAATTAAGGGTTTATTGACAGTTTTATGATTTTTGTTACATTAGAACAAATATAAACATATACTGTGCGAGTAATTTGAGACCACAATTATCCTTTTCTGACCACTGGTTGCTGAGATATTTATATGGCCAATTTATTGACCAGTGGTCAGAAAGGGGGTTTCTGTCCACTTTTGGCAAAAGTTTCTTATTAGAGTGAATAGAAATATGGGTCTTCTGAGGAGTTTGGTACAAACAATATTCCAATACACCCAGTAGTTACTAAGTTACGCAAAGTCTTAACTTTGACCATATTGACCTTTTGGCCCCTGTACTGACCGAGCACCCCAATTTTTTTTCGGCCAACAGCAAAAACTTGATTTGTATTGATATAAGGAAGCGAAAAAACATTGTTGGCATAGTTTGCTAGAGGGTGCAGGTAAACCCCTTCCGGCTCCCCAACTATTACGGATGTTTCTTGCTCTTGTTATGATAACCTTAGGCCTAATTTATTCTTTAACAGTTTTGATACACACAACTTCTCTGAAGAGAAGGATGCGATCAGACGGATGGTTAATGCTGGGGGTCAGTTAGATTGTGTAACGACAAATGAGATAGAAGTTCGTATACTTTTTAACGCCTTAACTCATGTAAGGCGATAAAGTATTGCATATCACACTCTTAAATCATGTGTTGACCAACTATGTTACGTATTTATATAAATATCTTTAATATTTGTTTCAGTCGTCAAACTATTCCCAACATATGGAAAACCTCTTGTATAGTTCCTATTCCAAAGAAATCGTTCATCGAATGCATAAATAACCTAAGCCCTATTGCGCTTACGTCAGTTGCCATGAAAGTGTGTGAGAAATGTATAATACCGGCTAAGGCCTGATCTTGTTATGGATTTTGTCGACCCCCTGCAATTTGCATATTCCAGCAAACGTTATAGCACGGAAGACGCAATTGTATACAAATTACATAAATTATATTCACATTTAGATAATTATAGTAAAGGTATGAACGTTAGGATAATGTACTACGGTTTCTCATCAGCATTCAATACGATACAACCCCATCTCCTTGCTCATAAGTTACTTGGTATGGGTGTTGCGAATCAATTGGTCGGTATCATTCTCGATACAAGTGAACGATTATGTGAGGTCTGGGCGCATTGTGACCAATACGAGTGCACCCCAGAGCACGGTATTGGCAACTTTCCTTTTTACGTTATATACATCCGATTTTCGATCCAATCATGTTGACTGTCCAGTAATTAAGTTTGCTGATGATGCATTGCTTGGGCTAATACGGTACGATATAACAACAGTCATTATAGGACTGAAATTGTTAACTTTGTTAATTATTGTGATTATATCTACCTTAAACTTAATATTACCAAAATAATTCTGAGCTTTCGCTCACAGCGTACCTTTATTCATACTTCACCTCTATCTGACATGAAGCTTGGACGATTTTACTCACGCTTTTACCCTTAGATTCACGATTTTGATGTTTTCCTGTTTATCTGTAGTTTTTGTTGGACAAGTTTTATTGCATTTTCTATGATCTGATTGCATCGACGAAGCTGCCTTTGAGTGGATTTTGACACATTATTAGTGTAGGCTAAACTACGTATCTGCGTGTGTGCTGACACGCCTTCAAATCACCCGCCAGTGTGCTAGTGACGTCACTCGTTGTAATACCACTCCTCAAGCCTAACTCCCGAGCGGCCGTGACCTGGCATCATACACTAAGGCGCATGATTGGTCATAGCAATAAATAGCAAACAAATAGCTGTGTAAATGCTATACCTGATACAGCAATAATAGCAATTAATAGCAAACAAATAGCTGTGTAATTTCTATACATGATACAGCAATAATAGCAATTAACAGCAAACAAATAGCTGTGTAATTGCTATACCTTTTACAGCAATAATAGCAAATAATAGCAAACACATAGCTGTGTAATTGCTATACCTGATACAGCAATAATAGCAAATAATAGCAAACAAATAGCTGTATAATTGCTATATATGATACAGCAATAATAGCAATTAATAGCAAAGCTCCTCTTCATTACAATTATTTAAACAGAGATCAAAAGGTTATTTTTGTGAAATTCTTAGATTAAGAGAAATTTAATTTGCTATAGGCCTATGTTTGTGTATTATGTTTAAGTAATTGTGGTTTCCTTGTTTATTCTGTTATATTTGTTTAGGACCACAATGGAAATAAGTTTGCCGTCTCGGTACTTTTTTGTGTTTTTATCCTATTGATTTTATATCAGAATAAAGAAATAAAAAAAAAACTAAAGAACTTGTAATTGAATTTCTTACAATGTTCTACCAATCCGTTATTTGTGGTGTATGGGCTTGTTGTTTTACAGCGTGGGGTAGTAGCGCATTGAAAGAGGACATTTTTAGGATCAATCGCATAAAAAAGAAAGTAGGTAATTATTAATAACTAGCTCTACTTTGCTCTAAGTGCTGAGTCTGTTCACCACACACGTGTGATGAGACTGTCCACATGTATCCTAGATGATAATGGTCATCCACTTCATGATAGATAGGCGGATCAGATAAATATTATACCTAGAAGTGGTAGGATTTGACTGCCATACTCCCGCACCAATCGTTATCTTTATTCCTTTGTCCCAATGAGCATCAAGTTTTTCAATATGAATTATATGGGATAACGCACTGCAAAACATTGAAATAAAAAATATATAAGAATAGTGATAGCAATAATAACGTAATTAGTGGTAATATAACAGTAGTCAATAAACAATCTTGACATCCAGCTCTTTAAACGTACTCCTTTATTGGGTTATTATAAACCTTACATCGCCATGATGTATCTCACCTCTTCAACCCACGAGGTTCTCTCTATATAGCGTATATATTAACTTCTGGGGTTACATAAGTACTGGGGTGTGTTTCTAAATATATTTATTGGTGCATGTCTTCTCTTTATATGTATTGTTTTTATCGTACTTTTTATAATAATCATTACTATATAAAGTTTCTGATATTAATATTTTTGTATATATATATATATATATTTATATTTATGAATTGGATAGAACACGGGCGTCTATTACACGGTGTTTCACGTTAAACGATCTTCAGATAGACTGAACAATACCGTATCTCGAGGTGTTATAAGGCTTTAGTCAGGTGGTATGTAAATTTTCTTGTTATGACGACATTTTGAAATCAGTACAAAGTACGTATGGTCTTTGAAAAGTAATGACGTAATGTTTACAATTAAATGGAAAGTAATTAAATATTCCTCCACTAAGAACGCCGCTTATGGGCGTTGTAGTCTTTGTTTAGATGAAAAGCTATGTATTCTAAATGCAAACAAAACAAATTTGTTAAGTAAAAGGTCTGAACTGATTTCAAAATGTCGTCATAACAAGAAAATTTACATACCACCTGACTAAAGCCTTATAACACCTCGAGATACGGTATTGTTCAGTCTATCTGAAGATCGTTTAACGTGAAACACCGTGTAATAGACGCCCGTTTTCTATCCAATTCATAAATATATATTCGCTCTTGATTTCAATTGAGCACTTTTGCTGCCTCAACGCATCTATAGAAATATATTTAAATATTTTAATTGTATTAACTCTGAGCAAATGAATTTCTCCTTTGAAGATCAATAGAATTATTCTGATTCTGATTATTTAGTCTGGACTGGAATCTAAAAGTACTTTACTACTTGAGAAAAGCGTCCCTGATAAAATGCTATTATTATTATTATTATTATTATTTATTGCCAAAAACCAGTTACAAACAAACAAAACACAGAAACTAAGGGAGTAGGCAGGAACCTAAAAGTGAACCTAATCACTATAACAAGAGTTCAGGTTCCGTACTCCCAAAGTAACAACAATGATATAAAATAAACTATATAAAAATATTAAAAAAACAAATAGACGAATCAACAGTGTCAATATAAAATAAACGGATAAAATACATAATAGTCGATTCAACAAAGTCAATATAAAACATGTGATTTAAGTGAATTTAAAAATATTTGAAAACTGTCTAAAATTAAAGAATTTTTAATCATTTCCGGTAATTCTTCCCACAACCTAGGGAATATATTAATAGCGGAATGATGAAGACAATTGGTTCGAGCATAGTGATGAATGAACTTAAGTGTATCAAGGTGACGGCCATTAAACAACTAAAGATTGACGAACACTACTACAATCAACCGTTCCAATAAGTGATTTACAAACAAAGGATAACAGAAGATAATTTCTTCGATTAGATAGTGTAGGCCAATTTAGCTTAGTGAGACTATACACCCTTTAACATCATCTTATGTTACAGGCCATTATAACCGAAATTCCGAAATAAAATCTACCCACTGTTTTCCGACACTAATTTTAAAATGCATACATTATTTGATAAAGTGATGTACATACAAAAGATAATGACAGTGTCATCACAATTACCAAACAATTGGTTACTCAAATAAATTCTTAAATAACATGTTGTTCTTTCTTATTTCATAGGACAGATCACATCATTGAATAGGAAAAGTGAATTGGTATGGGTTCTAGTAAGAGTAAGGGGCCGATCGATGGACCAGCACTAGGAAGGCCATTTACACTTGGTATGCTGTACGATTGTCGTAATGACAAACTAATCCCTGGTACCTCACTATGGGATAATGAATTCCTTGAAAGTCACAGTGTTTCACATCTCCAAGAGTCATCAAACTTTAAAATACACACTGAAGAGTCTATAGCAGACAAAGCTAATGCCCTTGATATCAATGCTAACTTGAAACTGAGTTGTCTTGTTGGTCTTGTTGAGGGGTCAGGTTCAGCTAAATATCTTGATGACCGCAAGTCATCCAATTACAAGGCCAGAGTATCGATGCAATATAAGTGTACAACCAAGTTTAAGCAGCTAGCAATGGAACACCTTGGAAAGGGAAAGATCATGTATCCTAATGTGTTTAAATACGGGATTGCCACTCATGTTGTGACTGGTATACTGTATGGTGGTCAGGCTATTTTTGTCTTTGAAAGACAGTTTTATGAAAGTGAGACTTACAAGAAAGCACATGGAGATTTACAAGCTGCCATTAAAGCATTACCAAGGATTTCTTTTGACTTGCCAGAAGACCTAAAAGACAAATTGGATGGTTTTGAGTGCACCTTTTATGGAGACTTCATTCCTCCCTCCAACCCTACTACCTATCTTGATGTTGTGGAGTTGTATAAAAAGCTTTCAAAAATGATAGGTAGAAAAGCAGTTCCTGTGCATGTTTGGCTTCACCCATTGCACAATTTAGATAACAGAGCAGCAAAGTTGGTTAGAGAAATCAGTTATACTCAGGTTGAAAGTGCAGAAAACACACTAGAACAGTTACAAAGCTTGGAAATAAAGTGCAAAGACTTAGCAGAATCTGACCCATGTCAAAAGTTCCCGGTTACAAGACAGAATATAAACAACTTCAAAGAAATGGTAGAAGAGTATAAGCTTAATATTCAGAGGCAAATAATGCAAGTATTGCCTGACATTCGAGGAGGGAGAACTAAGGAAGTAATTTTAGCAAACATTTTAGAGAGTAGAAAAAGATCTCCTTTTAGTCATGGAAACCTTGCCAAATGGATAGATGAAGCGGAAGCTCTCATCCGCATGCTAAGCACATACGTCAGTTTCATGAGTGAAATCACTTTTGCAGACTCACATGGACATTTTTCAGAAACCATTTTCAATCCTAACAACAGACATGTCATATGTTTTATAATGCGCTTGGTACAGAACGAAACATTACTAACAGACATGCAAAAATATCTTATGAAAACCAACGATGTTGATTACAATTGTAATGGAGAACATGTATTTTCCGGTTTTCCTTCTGATTCTTTGACAGATAAAATGGTCGTTAATGCGCGCCACTTCAAAGACTTTGATGCAGCAAATAAAGGATCATTAGAAACAGCTTTTATAATCCATCAGGCCAAAAACGAGTTTGAGAACCCAACTGGTATAATATTTTTGTATAAAAATGGAAAACGTATGGATACAAATTTTGAACCTCCTTCAATGCCTGGTAAACCTACATATTTTGACTCAACTCATCATAGCATCCAGTTAGAATGGAAAGTCCCAGATCAAGGTGTCTCGAATATCACTCATTATGAAGTGTCCTATAAGCAACTTAGTGATTCTGAAACAGAATGGATCACAGTCTCTACTTCCAGCAAAGAATGTTCATTTACTGCAAACGATTTGAACATTTCCTCTGTATACTTATTTCAGGTGAAGTCAGTGTGTGAAGCCGGGGTAAGCAAAGCCAGTTTAGTGAGTGAACCAATGACCACTCGTCCAACATGTCCTCCTGGTAAACCAGAAGTTCAGCTACCATCAGGTCTTCATATTAGTGTTAGATGGAACTCTCCTGATATCATTGCTAAAAATGTCAATATAAAATCTTACAATATTCAATATTGCATGTTGGAAACAACTGATGAAACCGGACCTATTGAAGCAGATAAATTGATCTGGTGCGATATGATGACTGTTCTACACAATACACCAGAAGCAGAACACAGGGCTATAAATAAGATGATCTTCATGTATCGAGTTCGTGCTGACTGTAGTGATGCTGGACAGAGCAAATACAGCCCGACAAGTGAGGCTATCTGCCTAAATATTTCGCAAGAAGAAATCAAAAAGGAAAATATCTTGCATAATTCAAAGCTTGTTCAAACCGGCTCGCCATCGGTGTATGCACTCAATTTGAAGGAAGTTGTGAGAAGAGAATCAGAAAAAATCTACAAATATGCATTTGGAAATCGTAACAGAAACACACCAACTATCGAAAAAGTAATTATGGTTGTAGGTGCAACAGGAGCAGGAAAGTCAACTTTTATCAATGGGCTGATTAATTATGTATTTGGTGTAAAATGGGAGGATCGTTATCGCTTCAAACTGGTTCATGAAGATTTCAAAACTACACAGGCAACTTCACAGACAACTTCCATAACATCCTACACAATCCATCATCAGAATGATTTCCAGGTACCCTATACGCTGACCATCATTGACACCCCTGGATTTGGTGACACATCAGGCATCAGTCGAGACAAAGAAATAACCAAACAAATTCACAGTTTCTTCTCTACTACAGGAGTAGGTGGTATCGACCATATAGATGCTATAGGATTTGTGGCTCAAGCCTCATTAGCAAGACTCACACCAACACAAAAATATGTTTTTGACTCAATCTTGTCATTGTTTGGGAAGGATATTGCTGATAACATCTTTATCCTAGTCACTTTTGCAGATGGACAGAAACCACCAGTTATGGTAGGTATCAAAGAAGCTGAACTCCCATATAAAGGATATTTCAAGTTTAACAATTCTGCTTTGTTCGCTCAAAATAGAACTGATGGTGAGGTGCCGGAAGATGAAGAGAATGACGAGGAAGAAGAAGAGGGTGGAGGATTTGATAATATGTTCTGGCAAATGGGAGAAAAAAGTTTTAAGCTGTTCTTTAACAAGCTGGGAGCAATTGAGACAAAAAGCTTAGTATTGACCAAAGATGTCTTAGATGAGCGTAGTCAACTGGAAACATACATTGTTGGGATACAGAATGGAATCCAAACAGGGCTAAATAAACTTGAACAACTGAAGATAGAAGATGAAGTTCTCCGTCAGCACCAGAAAGATATTGACAGGAACAGAAATTTTAAGTACACAGTAGAAGAGGAAAAGGCTACTTTTGAAAAAATTCCAACAGGTACATACATCACCAACTGCATTACATGCAACAGAACATGCCACTGCCCTTGTTATATACCAGACGATGATTCTAAAAGTAAATGCTCCGCCATGCGTGGTAGTGATAACTGTGCGGTATGCGCAAACAAATGTCACTGGACGATGCATAAGAATATGACCTATCAAATTGTGATTGAAAGGCATACTGTCGAGAAAAACTCTGAAGACTTGAAGAAGCGTTACGAGAATGCAAAAGGTGCAAAAATGTCTGCTCAGCAAATCATGAACAAAATGTCAGAGGAATTTGAGGATGTCCAGTATGATGTTCTGGAATTAACAGAAGATATTCGCAAGAGTTTGAATCGACTTCAGGAGATTGCTCTTCTTCCAAATCCATTGTCATCAGTCGAATATATTGATATCCTGATCCAAAATGCAAAGGATGAAGCAAAGCCTGGATGGATGGAATATGTCAAGCAACTACATGATTTGAGAGAAAATGCCGAATGTTTAGAAAATGTTACGAAAGAAAATTATGATCCGTTTCAGCAGTACAAATTTATTGAGCACACACTACCAAAAAGAGAAAAACAAGGTAGAATGAGTAAATTGAAATCGTGGTTAGGATTGTAAGTCAATGTCGCATACTGTATACTGCTATTGTTTTCAAATGGTCGATTTTCCATAAACTGGTCACGATCAGAGGTGGGCCTATTTAGTAATTAGAAAAAAAATTGCTTAAAAACTGAACTAAGATGAAAACCCTAGCATATGAATGACATGCTGCTGTCGAAACTGCCGTGACTTTTGATGGAAATAAGCTGCCTACTAATCTTAGTTTGTTTAGAAATGTCAATATTTGTACTTATTTGAATTATGTAGGCCTACGTTAATATTACCTGCGCCAAATTTCGATATTTGTGTTTCGTGTATTTGTCTGTTAGCAGAATAACGTCAAAAATTATATTTACCAAATATTAAAAATATCTTCATCCACAGATAAAGATATGGGAGGGGGTTTGAATCCGCTGAAGGATCCCAATTATGTATCACTTTATTAGTTTACAAATTCTAGAATCTACTGTAGACGGATCTTTACCAAATTCATTCAATTGAAAGGTATATAGCTACACATGATCTCATTAAATTTTAGAGGTCATCCGAACTGTACCAGGATCCCAATTCTGGACCACCTTTGGACCAAATTGTGGTTTTGTGCTTACGCGTTAGTTCGGTATTTTAAACGATTTAAAACAACGGGTTGAATTATTTACTTTTGGAGGTCAGCCAATTGGCTGAGATATGTAATGTCTGACTTCTTTTTATCATTATTATCATATTATTAGGCCTATCATTAATTATATTCCTACTAAAACGTATTGAAGCAACATCTTTACATCGGTTACACACCTTCGTAAACACACAAGTAGGCCTACAAACAACAAACGGATACAAAATCAATATAGTGAACCCAAGAACAAAAATGATAAATATAAAACCAAACGATTTGATCTTTGATTTATTCGTACATCATGGAGATATAGGCCTACAGTAAATTTAAAACTCAATACCGTATGCCACAATTTCAAATTGTTTATTCATGTAATGTAATGAGTGTTTTGTGCTGCCGGTTATAGTAAGTCTATTGCCTAATTGTTAGGTCTATTATCTCTAAAACCATGGAAAAAAGAGATAGATTACATCTCTGAAATATCCTAATCTGCAATCAAATATTTAATAATAATAATTTATTGTATTGCATGTTTGAAGGAACCATGACCAATTCAGTAGTGTGATTTATTTATGAATATTTAAACTAATGCATATACATTGTAATTGTATACTACTAAATAACTAGTTCGTCGTCGTTTTTAAATTGTAAAGGAGGAAATGAAGCATACTGAAAGCGCTTCTGTGATGGTGTTAGTTACTCATTATGCGTAATTAAATAAAGTAATACGTAAACGGGCATAATAAATAAGACTGCATGCTATTATAAAAAGCCAGATATGTTGTTATAAAAAGTATGAATGAATTTAGCTGATTCTCATGTTTTTAATTACTTGTCGTCAGAAGATTATTGACCGACAAATAGCCAAATATGATGTAAATATGAGTAGTATTAAATAAACTAATATTAATGGATAAAGTAAAACTATTCGGTAGTTTGTAGTTAAGAGGCGGAATGTATTGTTACATGTTTATGAGATGTTCATATTATAGGCCTACATCGCTACTGTAAAGGCATGTTTACTTACCTGAAATTATTTAACGTGAAATATACAAAATTCACGTTCTGACAATGATAAGTTTCTCTAAAAAGTAATGACAAAAAGTATGGTTATGGTGGAATTTTGTTAACAAAGAATATTTACCTATTATTGCATAAGGAAAACATTAGAATTCAGTTTTACAACTACCATATTTATTGGAATAAACGCTTCGCTTTGAATAAATGCCTTCCTCAATAGGAGAATATCATTTTGAATAAACGCTCACCACATGCATATATACACAATATTGTATTACAACACATTTCTATTGTAGTAGAATTCAGTGATTAACATGATCTACAATTATTATTTACCAAGTATTTTGATACAATTTTTACTCTATTTTATCTCTTCTCGATATTAATTGTGTTGTATTTTTCCATATTATCTAGAGGGTATTTATTTGATTATACATGTTACCATATTGCACGCAGAAAAATTAACGCCTCCCCCGAATAATAAACGTCTCCCTCAAAAGCCCCGGGGCGTTTATTCAAGTAAATACGGTATTATAATACGACTATTATCAATGTTTATATAAGATATAGTAACACTAATTTCAGGCTTTAGATTATGTCGTACTTTATTTTTAAAATGGGTGAAAATTAAAAATTAATAATTAATTAATAGAGTGCTTTTGTGATCATTTGAGTTTAAATTACGAAAACCATTTCCTTTTTAAACCGAGAAAGCGAAATCTTGTAATTGACGTCGGCTTTGGAGAAAAAAATAAGCATGTGAAAATATATGGGCCGGATTTTATTGTTTATTGAAATGAAAAATAAAAAATAATGAAATGGATCAACCCACTCTTGTCATAAAAGAAAATAATCAAATATAGCACTGAAGAATAGATCACGAATGATACTATCTTCAGCATCACCAAAGTTACAAGTTTCTGCTAATTTTGGCAGAGCACTTGTCAGTTGGTTGGCTGTTTCACCATCCTTTTGTGTTATGTGGTAGAACTTGTGTCGCTCTAAAATCTCCGTTTCTTTAGGCACACAGTGATCTTCAAATCGTTTAAAGAACAATGTATGGCTTCGTTTTATCAGCATCATTCTCAAAGCGAAATGTAGCCTATCATAACTCGCTCGACCTCTTTTACCAATTATATTTAATAGACACATGACTTTTCTTTTGTCTTTTTTAGTATCCAGTCCACTTGCAATCATAACAATTTTAAACTCTTGTTTGAAAATGTTCCAATTAGCTGCAACATTACCTTCAAATGAAAATTCCGACGGTGCTTAAAAGTAAGGTCCTTCAGCCATTTTTCTTAAAATTCCATCACTTCTGACACCATGTAAACGTATTGTAAGTTTATAAAATATACACGAGGCGTACTTGCTAATAATAATATATTTATTGTTCGATGTTCAATGTACAAAAAAGTAACTTAATAACTAAAAGTATTCTAAACTACTGGTGTAAATGATGAGTAATATTCATTGTGGTTATACACAGGATACTGTGGTTATCACACAGAGTGCTATGCTAACGGTAAGCATACCTATGCTATGAGTACAGATGATACTTAGAAATATCACATCTGTTTACAAGTACATTTAAGGCGGATTTTGTGTGAATAAAATGAAGACGTTTTTGTTTTGAACAATTTCATTTCATTCCAATAAACATTTAGGCCTATTTCTTCATCTTTTTGGAATCATGACGATATCACGTAAAGAAGTTGAAAATAAAGGAGGCAAAACCCTCAAAGTTAAACTGTTGAAAATAATCAACTGAAACTTGTATTGGGTGCGGCAGATAAAAGATGATTATTATTATTATTGTTATTATTGTTATTATTATTATATTAGAATAATGATAATGATGATGATGATAATAATAATAATAATAGTAATATTTAACCAAAAACATGACAGGAACCCACGCTCGCGTACCGTCTAGGCCGTGCCCACAGATGGTTCTCGAATGCACAGTAATTTCAGCGTAAAACACTGGCGGTTTCAAATGTACGTACCACAGGACTATAATACATTGTCGTTTACAGAAACGAATGAATGATGATTTATGTAGTCAACTAAAATTAACACCCTGGAATTACTTCCGAAATAGAAACTTGTAACAAAATGAGTCCAAATGTTTGATTTGAACTCATTTAAACAAACCCAATTTGTGTTTTGTATGTAACATTAGGGTTGAAGGATGGGTACAAAGAACAACAATTTGTGTTCATGTTTTATAGGCCTATAAATATTATAGCACTAAATAGAGTAGAACATTTGTGATGTAATACTTTGTTAAAACTCGGTCATAGTCAATTGAAATATAAAGTACAAGTAACGATATACCGCTACGACGTTTATATTTTAGTAATTATTAATTAATACACACGTTGGGAACCAACTGTCAATAATAAAGTTTATTTGTATATTATGTGTTTATATCTAACAGTACCCACACTCGCTGCAATACGAAATTTTCGATTCAAATGGCGACCAAAAATGTCTTTACAGTATTGCCAAAGTATTGCAATGCCATATCTAAAGGTTTCAGGTTTACCCCCAATGGCCCATACATTTACCTACTTATGTTAAACCAAATAATTACACTGAAGCATCTTCGTATTATTGTGTGCGGGTATTTTTCAAGATGGACAGTAGTGTATACCACGATCGGAAAACACCCCTATTTTAGGCGAATCGTTAAAGCTAAATTCGTTTTAATTGTCAATAACTATTACTAGCAGTAAACCGCACGGTCTTTTCTGCATTAATATGTGATTATATACTTTGCATGTATAATAAAAGCGACACATTATCAAAATAATGGCCAACAGCCATAAGTCACGTGCTCTCAGAAAAAAATGAACTTTCAAAAAGTAATGTACTTTAAAACTTTCTGTACATCAAAACAGTTCAAAAAGTACAGAAAAGCGATAAAACGCATAGTGATACCGGACCGACAGACAGACCGACAGACCGACCGACCGACATAGTGAACTATTGAGTTCAAAAAACAAAACAAATTGTATCAAGAATAACATATTATGGCCATTGAGTTTGTTATACACTATTCCTTCACTCTAAAATATATGTAAGCTAAAAAATGAAAGCAATACTCGATATGGAACTTTATACTTTACTTTTACTTTTCAGGCTTTACGAAAATAAAAGACGCTAAATAACAATTGTGCTGTGTGAACTAGTTAGATGATGCGCGAAAACACTAATGAAAGTACAAAATACCAAACTATAATTATTATTTTGGTTTTTTTTGTGGTGTATTCATTATTTGATACATGCAATAAAAAAATGGACATAAATCGAATGAAAAACACATTGTTGCTGAAACACGAATTGTTAAGTTGTTTTCATGTTCAACAATGTATCAAACCATTTGGAATCGTTTTGCTTTTGTGTTTTTTTTTCATTTACATTTTTTTAAAATTTCAATTTTTGGGATATTTGTTACCTATTCGCTACTTTTGTAATAAGTGTGGTCTAGCAGTAACACGTGCTCCGCACGGTCTTGTCAGCCTTAATAATAATTCGCATGGGATGATTAAGTATTATAAAAGTGCAATACTGGATATTGGAATATGTGACGTCTGTTAATCAGTCGGCAGATTAAAACATTTTAATGATAAAATATAAATATGAATTAAGTTAAAGAATTAGGATGTGAGTATTGGAATAATAAAACGGACTTTAAAATCAACACAGAAAGTGCACTCACTACTCGAAATTAGATGATGCGTTCGAACTCAAACTTTTATATCTGATATTTTGTGGAAACACGACTTTGGAATCATTTTATTTGTGTGGGTTTGCTTTTTTTTTTCTTTTACATTTTTTTAATTGTAATGGTTTTTTATATTTTTTTTATTTGTTTTGCGTGAGGTTTGGTATCTTTTTTGCTACTTTTGTAATTACATTGTGGTTTAGATTTTGTGCTTTAACGAAGAAATTTATTATTTACACATATCGCAGATTCGAACTCGAACCTACTAAGCATTACTTTCAATGGCCACAGCGTTTTACTCACTGAGCCAAACCGTGATTTAAAAAAATACATTCTGTTCCAAGGATAGGTGTAATTAATTAAAACTTGTTTTGGAGGAGATACGTAAAATACGCAAACAAATGTAGTAGCATTAATTATAAATTATCTAACTCAGTTTAATTAGTAAACAGGGTTACATCAGGTGGTTAAAATCACTACCGAAAGTACCAACTAACTTTACATACCATCGAGTAAACATTCTAGAAGTAACTAGCGACTTACGTAAATTTATACAACTGTTATTAACTGTCTATTAAGACCTCAATCAAAAGTATATCAGTTGATGCTTGTGCTATCATCTGTAGTTGATGTAAGCCCCATTTAGATATGAATAATGAAAACTCTCTTATGGTGCTCTTTTAATCATCATCACTGTCTTCTTGAGACTGTTGTAATTATGGAAATGGAGCCAGAAGATGCTTCTCATATCATCTGTACCTGGTGTAGTGTACAGCCCATTCAGGTTTGAATAAGAGCAGTCTTTGTACCACCAAGCACCATTGAATCTCTCAGCACAGTTTGCATTGCTTAGCTTATCATTATCTCTATCATACGTTGTAAATTGTTGACCACTGTGGAATGACGGCAGTAAAGAATCACCTAAACAAAAACAATTATAGATCATCTGTTTTCTAATAAATCTTTAAATTAAAATTCATTTTTAAATATTTGTTTTTCTAGATATTATAAAAAAATTGATATAAAAGGGAAAATATTAATTATACAATATACCCTACAATTCATAATTATGTTATAATTGATTTAATTTTGTTTCTAAAATTGTATGCTATTACATTAAATCATAACACAATATAATATTTTTTTTCATTTATTTATATCTCATATCATAGTCTATTTTAATATTTTATTTTATATATTTTGTTTGTCATATAGTTATACTTTAAATGCAATGCATTTCAATAATGAAGAAAATACGTAGTTGTGAAAAATTTTGAAGTGGAAGGCCATTCAAAAATTTAGTTTAGATTAGGATTATTTTTGCATGTGATTCAATTCAATACTATTATTAGAATTGTTTTGTTCTATTTTCAGAAGTTTTTAGAAGCTTTTCTTTAACATTTGTCCAACGTATGTTGCATAATACACTGTACAGTATATATGCAGTTATTTTTGAAATGGTTTATTTTTTGAAAATGTTTGGTTTTAACAACTATCAAATTACGTAGAAACCGAAAACAGCTACAGATTATTATTGTCTCACTTGCATGTCAGTTTCGCAGTTAGTTTATTGGAAGATTTGTGATTCTAAAAATGATTAAAAAAATATAGAAACATTTTTAAAATTTACTACTGTAGTACTGCAAATACAAAATGTAGGCTAGACCTTAGGCCCGCTGTATGGGCCTCAGCTATAATATACAGTATGTTAATATGGTAGCTCGTCTAGGCCCCTAGAAAACATTTGTCAACACTTTTATACTTGACATTTGTGATTCAAATATAAAATAATTTAAGCTACATTAGGCCTAGAATAAAATGGAATTGGAGAAATATCAACACGCGAAAACCTCAATAAAGTAGTTAATATCAAATCATTCTGTATGCGAAAATATGGCCATTTACAGTTTCTTTCTAAATTTCTAACCTAAATAAGTTACAAATACTTTGCTGAAATATAATTTCTATCTTTTTACTTCATATTTTTTACAATATTTGCAAATAGTAAAATAACAAAATTGTTCCCATAGCTATATTGGATGGAGAGTTTATTGATTTGAAAACACTAGAAAATTGCCAACTTGATTAATAATACTATTACATTTTAACCGGTGTTCCTCATTTATCTATTTCATTTGTTTGTTCATGCTACAAATTATATAGTAATTAAGGAACCTTGTCAATAGATTTTATGGATTTTCCAATTTGACTAAAATACCATTTGACAATAATTTCGCTCTTATGAAAGTTTTGGAACATTAGTATTATAATGTGATGATTATCATTGTCAACCTGAACGTTTCCACAGCCGTGTAAAGGCTATATTCTCTATATTCAGTGTTTTCTTTCCCTGGCACTGTTTTAGTAATGAATTAGTGAGCTGTGGCGATGATGTTAGATTACTTATAATAAATTTGAATAAACTGTATACTTACCGTCCAACCTCCATCTTTCCTCATGTCACAGTACAAACTAAACTCTCCATCACATGACTGTATCACATATTCACCACTATCAGCAGAAGGATTATTTTGTAAAATGTCACCACAGTCCCTCATAAAACTCTTTAAAAAAAGTTTCTGATATAAAAAAGATCACTGATATATAGGTAAAATGAAGTGTTAGATATATAAAATTATTTATAGTTTTTGCCTAGTTTTCTCATTTATAGATTAAGATCATTTTAGTCGCATGCAACGCGACTCTACAATAATAACGATAACCATAACCATAACGATAACGATAACCATAACCATAACGATAACGATAACCATAACCATAACGATAACGATAACCATAACCATAACGATAACGATAACCATAACCATAACGATAACGATAACCATAACCATAACGAAAACGATAAAGATAACCGATAACCGACAACCGATAGACGATAGACGATAGACGAAAGACGATAGACGACAGCCGACAAACGAAAATCGACAACCACAACAACAATAATAATATACCACATTTATATAGCGCCCTTTTCATGAATAAATATGCTCAAAGGCGCTTAACAAATAGTTCATTCTTATATAGCGCATTGTTAGAAGAAATGCGCTGCACATTTTTACCCCGGTCATTTTTTGGATCAAACACGTATAGAAACATACTTCCATGATATTTGCAACTAGTACTTAGCGCAAGGTTGTGTCTTCATCTAACCGGTACCGCCCATTTATACACCTGGGTGGAGAGAGGCAAATGTAAGTACTATCTTGCCTAACCACGATCTCACGATCAGTAATCCAACGCCCAATTCACTGCGTCACACGCCCCTATAACTCTATAGCTCAATATGTCGGTCGGTAGATGAACTCAAATTTGCGCACCCTACTGCATATGGCATTGTTCTAGTCAATGTTTAGTTTTTAATGTGGGCGATCTGAATGATATCGGTGTCGTTGACTCCAATAGAACTCTCCCTCCTATTACTTTAATAGATTTTTTTTGTTTCATCCATACACATGAAACAACGAAACCGCAAGATTTTATTTCAATTCTTTGAGAAAAGAGCTTGTATCTATAGAGGAAATTCAATTTCAAATTGCAAAACTAATATAATGGGCAAACATTTGATGTGAACTTTCATATAGAATGAATGAAGATAGAAGTTTCCAAAATTGTATACTTACTTTCGGAATTGGTGCCCAGGACCTGAAGGAAAATACCATTAATTTGTAATTAATAGACAACAAATAGACAATTACAGTAAAACAAATTAAAAGTCTAAATCTGACTGGCTACAGATTTACACACTTTTTTATCGAAACATCTGTAAATCTAATAAAACAATTTGTAATATGTTGATGTTTAGTTGAATCATAATATTACTGCAGTTGTTCATTTCATCAGTACACTAATCAGTTATGATATACTTATATCACTCACCTTTTCGATGTAAAAAAATTCATACGCTTTGTTGTTTTCAATTGTTGCTTTTTCCATTTCCATTCGCTGCCAGCTGATTTGACACACACGATCTTTCTGGTTATAATTGACTGACAAGCAATAACATTTGTCGGAACATTCCAGCAAGCAATTTACACGGCTAATATTTTTCAACTCGTAACTCCAACTAGTTTCAAGAGCCTGCTCTCGGATAACTGTATAGAATGAATTGCTCGAAAGAACACTGATGACAAAAGGCAAAAAAAAGACAACCAAAATAGTAGGCATTCTGACGTTTTTAGAAATACGTATTGACCAATGAAACTAAGTTGCCTTCAAATGCACGTACGCTGTATTTGTGGTAACTAGTAACTATATTTTCATCTAATATATATGATGTTCCATCCAAGTAGAGCTCTGTCTGCACCAATCAAATAGTAATAAAATTACACGATTTACATAATAATAAGAGAAAATAACCAATAAGTGCGCATGGTAAGTTATTAACAAAACAACCAGGCCCAATCACAACGCACCAATTTGTCCTCTATAATATATAATAATTATCCGATTTGAGTGAGATAATTATCGGTGAATTTTTTTTTAGTAGAATTGGTTTATCGGTTAATTTTTATCGGTAAATTATCGGTTAATTTTTTGCTGCAGAAACACGGCCAAAATTATTAATTATTTCTCCATAATTATAGAAAGGGTACTTAAGAATATAATATGGAAATTGTTTTATAATATTATCAACAAGTGGGTTTAATCAAGTTCTTGTTTATTTTTCAAAGGCCTTCTCGGATTTTGGAATGTTGATCAACATCGGCAAACAGTAATCCTGGCTCAGGGCGCAGATGAAGAACCACCTTATGGTAAACCCTTAGAAGTGGTAATTACTGGTACAACTGATATATTTACGATGCTTAGAAAACTGCGCTTACGTTGGTCTGGTCATTATTCGGCAGGAAGATTACCATCTACAAAAAAAATATTTTCTACGGTGAACTGGCTATCGACCACGCACGTCCAAAATTCCGCTTTAAAGATATTATTAAGCGTGATCTGTTTTCTTTTAAAATTTTCACTGGTTCTTGGGAAACTCTCACCTCCAACCAAACATCCTGGCGTTCTAAATTAGTAACTGGTCATCAATTATTTCCCAATGCATATGTTGCTGAATGTGAAAGGATTCGTAGTATTCGTCACCAATAGAGTAGTTTAAAACCTAATTGCAGATGTTGATAAAATTACTGTATACACAAATATTTTAACAAATAAATGAACTCAACAGAACTTATCCGTAGCAGAGTTAGTTAAATAATATTTTTGACGGGATTGGGCCATATATTGATAGTAATTTCTGCTAAATATAGAAAATGGTCAAGAAAAAAAATTGATGCTCTTAAACAGCCCCTTTGTTCAACATATTACATATTCAACAGTAATTGAGAGCAACAAATAGTCAAATTATTCAACCGTTTAGTTTGTCTTTTTATAAGTGAAAACCGTATGTTTTTATTTTTTCTCTACGGAAGTGATTAACTTTTAAAACAACAAAATGGCCTACCAAAATCTGATTTTATTAATCTTAATTTGTTCATGGTTGCACCGTAAACCTATGTACTGACTTAATTACATTACGTTACGTTTGAAACAGCCATTTTACATTTATACATCTTTTTTTTGTCTTGTGCGAGGTCGTCCCACTTTTATTATAATTCTCTGTTTTATATGATATATTATATATAAAAATAAAGGTACATTTGTAACAATTAAATATTTGTATGAATATTTCTCTTTCTATTATATTTTACTACGATTCTTACAGTGTTAAAAGTAGTTAAAATGCATATTTACATAAAAAGATGATTGATTTCAATATAAAACCATATGCTTTTATTTACAATTTTAAAGAAGATGTTAATTAAAATATAAAGATAAAAAATGATAATAAAAGACTATAAACTGTCATAATTGTACTTATAAAATCTTGTTCGTGTTCGAGTAGAGAGGCTATAAACTCAGAGGAGGAATATAAAATATCCTCCATTGTCATCAAGACAAAAAGGATGAGATGAAAAAAGAGGATTGCAAAAGTTGAAAAATAGATAATAAGGAAAATAGCATGGAATATTTAATGAAAACCAAAAGGTTAGAGTCCATACACTGTGCAAGTCCAAGATGCCATTTTGGCCCTGTGTGTATGTGAGACGCTTCAAACCCGATGTCATCTTATAATACTACTGTATACAATTTGTAATTGATAAATAAACAAAAAACAATATTGCATTTTAGAAAATGTAAAAAAAAACACTTCATACAACTTATATTCATGCTATCAATTGTAGCAGAGTTTTCTTTTTTGCATACCATTTACGTTGTGCCTTAATTAAGTTACACATAGTGTTAATTTTCTATTAGATTTTTCACTTCAGCAGTGAAAAGAATCCAGATCTTTTTTTTATCATCTTTATCTTTTCTTCCAGCATTGGATATTATGTGTACCTTGTATATACAGAATAAAAACAGAGAAATCAATTCATTTACAATATTGTTTTTGTTCCTGTAACAATTTTAAACCAAGTAATATTATCTTCAGCTCAAAAGCAATTAGCCAGCACATCTTTAAATTTGTGCCATGTCCATTGAATGGCATTGCATTCAAACACCATGTGCTGTTCACTTTCTATCTGATTTATACAATTGTCACATAAATTGTTTTCTGTTAAATTCAATAGTTACACGGAAATATACGATGTAGGAGTTTAAAGTTGAATTGAGCAATTTTAACTATAATGTTTCATCTTGTATACCTTATAATATCATACTTTATTCCAATCTATTTCTACGTTATTTAGTTAACATTTACATTTTCTTTTAGTACAGGCTATATGTGACATTTATCCTATGTAACCTTGAAAAAATTCTAATAAAAGGTCTTTTGGTATTTTCTTGTAGCTTTAGGTGTGAATAAATACCAAAAAATTTTTGCAGCCTTCTAGTTGCTGCGTTAGTGAGATATTGAGGGTCAAAGGTCAGTGACCTTTTTGTGGCATTTGATGGCTCATAACCCCTCAATTCCTGGGTTTAAAAAGACAACTGTGGTGTCTACATCTATGTTTTAGTGGTCAAACAACAAAATAAAGATTTTGCAAATTTCGGGTTACTTGTGCCATTGGTCAGATAGTCGGGTCAAAGGTCATTGACCTTTATTCATTAATAACTACTACTAGTTTAGGACCTGGGTACGATTTGTATGCATTCAATTTAGGAGAGAATATCTCAACTGTTATAGGATAATTAGACCCCAAGGAACAACATGGGATATGTGCCAAATTCGTTATCGGGGGGGGGGGGGGCGAACATGCCCAAAATCGGGGTCAAAGGTTAGAAATGTGTGGTTCTTATATCTCGACAACCAAATCATACAGATTTGCTTTTGGTGTCAAATTGTTCAGAAAATACATATTTATATTCAGTCTAACACAACGTTTACCCCAAAAATGACCGGAAATGCTTTTACTGACCTTTGAACAAACTTACTTACTTAATGTCATCCCACTATTAAGAGGGTGCCATGATAATTTGTCTCCACACATCTCTATCAAGCATGCTCTTTCTCAGTTCACTCAGGTCTAGTTTGGTATCTTTCAACAGAATGTCGAGCGAAGTCAGTTGAGGTCTGCCCACTTTCCTTTACTCTTCTGGTTCCCAAAGGAGAACTCTTGAGGCAGGCTCAGAGCTTCTCATAACATGACCGGCAAGGCCCATGCGACGTCTTTGAATGATGGTCGTAAGACGGGGAAGGTTGGCATATAGTGTCTTGTTGGTGGCGTGTGAGGACCATGGGATGTTTTGGACTTTCCTCAGCATGCGGGTGTATGCTCCATCCAATGATTTTGAGAGCGATGAAGTAAGACTCCATGTCTCACAGCCGTAAAGAAGAATGGCTTCAACTGTTGACTTAAAGAGGCGGATTTTTGTGGACTTGTTGATACGAGATGCCCATATTTTTGAAAGACTGTTTAGCGCACCCCATGCTTGACCAAGTCTTGCTTCGACATCATGGTTAGTGGATGAACAGTAGCTTCCGAGGTACTTGAAATCCTCTACTTGTTCTATTGCTGATCCATCCAGTGCGAGAGTTATAGAAGGTGATGAGGGGTTTAAATGTATGAATTGAGTCTTCTTGATGTTTAAGTATAAACCTATAGCTTGTGTGGCTTGTTGAATTCTGTGCAGTAGATTTTCGGCAGCATGTATGGAATCTTCAAGAATGGCGATGTCATCGGCAAAGTCCAGGTCTGGTAGTACTTCAGCTGGATGTCTTCTACTACGGCGGAGGGTGAGACCGTCTGATGATGTAGTTGCTGATCGCACTACATAGTCAAGGCAGACAATAAACAAGAATGGAGCAAGAGGGTCTCCTTGAACTACGCCAGAGTCGATGTTGAAGCAATCAGTCTCACCATCTGAAGTCAGGACAACTGCTGATGTATTGATATACATTACTCTGATGGCTTCTACAATTTTATGAGGGATGCCGTATGCTAAGAGGATCTTCATCATGATGTTGCGATTGATGGAATTGAAGGCTTTGCGAAACTCAATAAAGATAATGACTGCCTCTTTGTGATGGTTCTTAACCTCTTCAACAATTCTCCTCAGTGCAAGAATGTGCGTAGTTGTTGATCGTGCCTGACGAAAGCCATTCTGGTTGGGGCGTAAAACTTCATTAATCACAGGACGTATCCTATTTAAAATCAGGCGATTGTAGATATTTGCAGCCAATTGTGATAATGAAATACCCCTCTAGTTATCTGGTTTTGAAAGATCACCTTTTTTCGGGATATGAACGAAATTCCCCATTCTGATGGCCTGTTTCCATCAAGAATTTGATTGCAGAAAGAAGTGAGAGCTTTCTGGGTGCCAGGTAATTTCCATATTTCGATGGGAAGACCGTCAAGACCAGGTGCTTTGCCAGATTTCATCTGTTTGCAGGCAATTGACACCTCAGCCTCGGAGAACCTCTCAGAGCTTATCTGGTGGTTAAGTTGAAGATTTTGACGATATCCATGTCATCTACCACTGAAGTCTCCACCGATAGTAGTTTGTGGAAGTGAGTTTTCCATGCTAGAAGACGATCCTCTCCCATGATGCAGGCACTTTGAGATCTCTTCCCTGAGAGTTGTTTGACAAGTTGCCATGCAGATCTTAAGCTGTTGGCCGATGCTGGTTGATCGAAAAAAATGACCAAAAAACACATTTTCTGGTTAAATTATTCTTTAAAATGTCAATGGACACACTGTATGGTATAAAATGGAAGCATATACAATATGCTACCCATTGCTACCCAACTTGTATTGACATTTTTAATTAGGAATATAACTTTATGGAAAATGTGCATAATTGACTTCAGTATTTAGAATTATTATTAATTTATCTTTATCAACTGGTACGACCTTTCCTGATGATTTGAAGTTGGGTCTAGTTACATTTATTTTAAAGAAACCTTCACTGGATCATACTTGCATGGCAAATTTTCGATCTATTTCTAATGTCGCTTTTTTATTTAATTGATCCTTGAGAAATGCGTTGCTTTAGATCTCATACATTTTCTTGACGACAATAATCTGTTCGACCCTCTTCAATCAGCATATAGAAAGCACCACAGTACAGAGTCAGCCATTCTCAAGGTGCATAATGATATTATTTTAACTCTGAATAAAGGTAATTGTCTTTTTTCTGTGTACCTCGACCTGTCGGCAGCTTCTGATACCATGGACTATTCCATTCTTATTGCAAGACTCTCGTCTATTGGTATATGTGGATCTGCTCTAAATTGGTTCAAGTCATATTTGTCTTCTAGGAAGCAGCAGGTCCGGATTGGTAATGTCAAATCCACCTCTATCGACCTGAAATGCGGTGTTCCTCAAGGATCAATACTGGGTCCAGTATTGTTTTTAGTTTACATCTCGCCCATGAGTGATATCATTAAGAGACATTGTGTCCAATATCATGTGTACGCAGATGATACACAACTGTACATCAGCTTTAATCCAGCAGAGTTTAATGAGGCGAAATCGGTTATCAAAGCTTGTGTTGTTGATGTTCAGGATTGGCTAACTAAAAACATGCTCTTTTTAAACCTGGTAAAACAGAAATCTTATTACTTCATTCAAAACACTTCAAGAAATTGGCCATTGCTAGAAACATCAATCACATCATCGTTGGAGGTTAGATATATCGGAGTTGTATTTGACTCAGCAACGATTATGTCCAGACATATCAACAACATTAGTAAATCTGATACCTACCACCTTCGTAACATAAGATCAATTCGCAAACACACTCCTCGCTTATTAAACTTGTCCATGCACTAATAACATCACGGTTAGACTACTGCAATGCCATTTTGTTTGGTCTACCAAATAAAGAACTTAATAAACTACAACTAAGTCTTTTCTTTTTTATACCAAATATTTCATTACAACGCTAGAATTATTTCACCTAAAATAAACTTACATTAATTTATACTCATTTTTGTCTAAATTTAATAAAATATGCATATTTTCCAAAAATAACATCACATAATTAAATACAAGTTGGGTAGCAATGGGTAGCATATTGTATATGCTTTCATTTGATACCATACAGTGTGTCCATTGACATTTTAAATATTTAACCCGAAAATGTGTTTTTTGGTCAAAGGTCAGTAAAAGCATTTCCGGTCATTTTTTTGGGTAAAAGTTGTGTTAGACCGAATATAAATATGTATATTCTGAACAATTTGACACCAAAAGCAAATCTGTATGACAAGTGGTTTTCGAGATATAAGAACCACACATTTCTAACCTTTGACCCCGATTTTGGGCATGTTCGCCCCAGATAACGAATTTGACACATATCCCATGTTGTTCCTTGGGGTCAAATTATCCTATAACAGTTGAGATATTCTCTCCTAAATTGAATGCATACAAATCTTACTCAGGTCCTACACTAGCAGTAGTTATTAATGAATAAAGGTCAATGACCTTTGACCCGACTATCTGACCAATGGCACAAGTAACCCAAAATTTGCAAAAACTTTATTTTGTTGTTTGACCACTAAAACATAGATGTAGAAACCACATTTGTCTTTTTAAACCCAGGAGTTGAGGAGTTATGAGCCATCAAATGCCACAAAAAGGTGACTGACCTTTGACCCTCAATATCTCACTAACGCAGCAACTAGAAGGCTGCAAAAAATTTTTGGTAATTATTGACACCTAAAGCTACAAGAAAATACCAAAAGACCTTTTATTAGAATTTTTTCAAGGTCAAACCATATATAGCCTCTACTATTTGTGAACCTGGTTCACTGAAACGTTTGTTTATAACATTTTTATAGTAGATAGATCCTTTATTGTTCTTATGCTACAATGAATAATTATTACCTACAACTTGATTATTTGGATTGTCATTTCTAATAATTTTTTTCCACACATTTGGTATGGCATTCATAAGCTGTAAATATTCAATTTAACCATTATGATTTTTATACAAATTTGGAATTCTTTTACCTCATTTTATTCATTTATAAATATATCACCAATTGTTTTATAATCAGAATATAAACATGATTTGAAATACAATAATGTATTGTTAGATATAAATGTTGATTTCTTTAAATTTCTAATTAAGTTGTTGGTTTTGGATACAAAATATTATTAAATTTTACAACAGCATTAATCACGTCTTGTAGAATGTAGGCATATCTCTCAAGTTACCATGATCATGTACATTAAGTTTAGTACTTTTTATTGTATATTCAATTAGGTTAAGGAAATATTTCGGTATGCATTTCCATTTACCTGGATCTGGAATTAACCAATTGGTCTATAATTGTTAAAAGATTTGGTATAACTTTTGCGAAATGAGCAAACATCATTCATTCATATTTTCAAGAAGAGATTGCGTAATATGTAAAGAGTTCCTAGGGTACACTTCACCAAGGGTGGGTCAACTTTATTTTAATCTCAATCGGGCCGGCATTAAGGAGAGCAAGAAATAATACCGGCCCAAATACCACATTTAGTAAGAGAACTGGATGTCGGCAAAAATGGTTTTAAGTTTAATACTAGGTCACTGAGAAAGCTGCAGATGCAATGATAGGAATTAGAGACCCCATCCGAGATTAATTAGTAATAATTTTAACAATATAATAATATATCAACACGATCGAATGCCATCATAAAATCAATAGCACAGAGATGATATCATAATTACCTTTATCCACATCCTAAATAACGATATCGATTTAGGAATTATTATACTTCATTTATAAACAAATTACACATTATTTTTTAAATTTTAATAAATAAATATTTTTGTAACATATGTTTAAATTTTTTTTCAAACAACTTTTAAAAACTGCCCTAACTATATGGAGTGGATATCAAAAAGAAATTTTAAATTTGTGTTACAATTAGAGCTTGTATATGTAAATGAAAGCTATAAAAAACTATTGTTAAATTTCTAATTTCCAGGTCCTTTCTTTTCATGACATTTTAAAATTGTAAACAAAATGCCTTGATGGCCTGACAGAATACTGGATCTAATATCGGTGTCAATGACATCATCGTTTTTATACATTACTCTCAATCAGTGTTCCGCAAACATTTTATTTCGCGGTCTAAAATACGGTTCTCAGTTCTCAATATAATGATCAACACGATCGAACGCCATCATAAAATCAATAGCACAGAGATAATATCATAATTACCTTTATCCACATCCTAAATAATGATATCGATTTGGAAATTATTATACTTCATTTAGACAAATTCACACACTCAACTTGTTTTAAACTCAACCATTTTTAACAATATTTCACACGAAAGTGCATATAAAAATATTGTTATCTTAATGGCAAAAAGGAGACATTTCGTTATTGTAAATTTAAAGACAAGAATGGCATGTCCCTTAATAGGCGTGTCCTAAAGGAAGAGTTTACGTAATATTAATTTGTTTTTTATTTGATGTCCATTCATCAAATACCAATATATCTGACAGGATGAGAGCAAGAGGATAACAATATAAGCTCTTGAACTTGTATATATAAGAGTCCCTAACATATAAAGAAAAAATTTGCGTATTTTTGGCATGATTTGCGTATATTGGCAAAGCATAGCGCCCTCAATTTGTGTATTTTGGCAAAATTGATTCTTGCGTATTTTGGCAGGGTACTCACCAACCCTAATGTTATTATGAGAGTATGTTCCCGTACGCGATTTTTTTTTCCGTACGAGAGTTCCTCCATCGGTTCGTTTCGGACTCAATCGACTCTCTTCGGTATTCGGTAAAGTCAGCTCACTGATGCGTGACAACATAATACAATTTACATTTACAAACCGCGAGCTAATACTTTCACACAGGCTGTCATAATAGTAAAATGAATCTACACTAATACGAGTTTTGATGACATTAATTAATAAATATTAGGCCTACTTAGTAATTACATTAAGAACCCAATAGCATATTAAAGATATTTAGGTCGTATCAGATATTATTTTTTGAAGTTGAACGACCCTTTGTCACGAACGAAAGGCTCTTTTCTTATCGTTATCAGTGGGAAAGCCACTTCGCGTTTTGACCGTTAAATCGTGTAAAATCGACTTACTTCCGCATTGACGATTTTGAAGCGCCACCTATCGTTGAAAACTGAAACCATGATTTTTCGTCGCCTAGCAAATAAGTGCTGTTTTATTTTAAGCTCTCATTAATATTTAAGAACCGCCCAACATTACCTATTATGGTAAAAGCATTTCCTAATAAGTATAATTGAATATCCAATCGGTTTCCTTCAAAGAAACCGAAGCTAATACAATACATTCGGCGACTGAAGTCGGGACTCGTGAAATTTATAAATGTGGTACGATTTGACTACTGTTTTGTTGTCCATTTTCTGAATAGTCGGAGGTGCATCCCAACAAATTAAAACAATTATAATCAATTGTTTTATCAAGAATAATATTAGTTTAATCGAGTATGATATATTTCTATCCTGTTCAAAATTTGTTGGTGTATTCTCAGGCCTCGAAAGGTAGGTACATTTTCTAGCTGTGAGCGTGGTTTCGGCAACGCGAGACACGTGTGTCAGTATAGGCGATAGCGAGACGTGCACGTTGTACTGTGTTGATGCTGATCCGATAGTCGTTAAGTTGTACTGATTACGAGTATCATTGGTCCTGGCCGGCCTAGCCTGGTGATCTGATCCCCCCAAAAAATACTTTTTTTTCAATCAGTATTAATATTATTATTTTATTTTTCATTTATTATTTGATTTATTAGGCTCAATAGATGCCTAGCTAGGCTACTAGTAGGCCTAGATTATTATAAATAATAATAGCAAATACTGTAATATTAATTAATAAAATACAGCTTCCATTTGACATTAACATTTTTTTTTAATAATATTTATTATTTTTTCTGACACTTTCAGGAATCGTTGATGATGCAGAGTTCTTTGTCTTTGTGACTTTAAACTGAGAGTGAAGTGGATAAAAAGATGACACCGGTACCTACCGACATTGTCATACCCAAACTATAGTTTAATTATTTAAAACAAAATGTTGAATTACTTGTATGTTGCAGAGGATAGATGAATTACAATACAAATATTTATGTTGAATGCAAACCTACTACACTATACTCTGCAAATTATGTTATTGCATGGAGTAACTTTACTCCATGGTTATTGTCATGTGGTAGACCTTAAAAATTGAATATTTATTGTATGTTAGGCCTATTTTATATTTTATTAATACTGTATTAGTTTAATATTACTATTAATTTATATTATAGAGTACTAGTTTGTACATGTTTTTACCCAAAAAAAAAGAATAAATAATTTGTTATTCAATCTAATTGCTTGTTTGTTCATCAATAACAAAACAATTGAAAGCAAGTATATAACAGTTCTTGTTAGCCGGTTATTTCAGGTCATATTATTAATATTAGCTAGGCCCGACGCGCCCGATCACAACGTCACTAAGTGACTTTCCGCCCCTGGAACAATCGCTCGCTAATAGGGCTAGGCCTCGGACTCGTATAAAAGCTATTATAATAGTTATGATAAATATTCCTCAACTAAAATGTATACTGTGATAAATAAACAAGTAATAATATACGTTGTATTGGAATGTTTTTATTTATATGAATTCTTATACGCGGACAATTATAAACCTCGCGTATATCGTTCGCTATAAATAAATTCATAAACACGATGACGATGTGTTTACAAAATGGCGGTTTCGCTAGTTTTCGATGGAACAAATAGTGGTACCTTTAGTTTGAATAGTCGGAGCTGCATCCCAACCACCGAATTTTGTATCTTAATATCGTATTCTGTAGATTATTAATTTTTCTAACAGGGATTTTAAATTCAGGACTGTTCAATTTTTCTAAATATTTTATTTTAACGATTTTCTAGGGTACAATTTCGGAAAAAAGACATTGGTTGATTTTGCCGTTAAATTACAGATTATCGTTTTGTTCAAATACATTTAATTTTACATGACGATATATTAAAACCATTTATGAATTTATTTCACTAACAATATTTTTCCGATAATCAGCTAAATTTACAAATATTGTGTTTTTCCAACACCCTAAAATTTAGCAATTTTGAACTAAATTAGAAAAGTAGGGCGCCCTCTCCGAGTCGAAATTTGACACGATTTGTCGACTGGCTGTCCCACTGTTATGGTATTGTAGCTAGCCCATGGCTAGCCTAGCCAAGCTTGTGTAGGCCTATGGATGCAATGTATTACTTTTGAATTTAAAATGATTATGTACATTAGGAATTCCTATGCACAGTGTATGTTTTTTATACCTTTTAAAATAATATTAAATTAATATTTATATTGTAAGGTAATGGAAATTTTACGTTAACGATGTACGTATTATCCCCAATCATGAAAAATAAAGATTTCAGACTTTTAATAATAGGCCATTTTTGGAGTTTTAATTAAAGATGTATTGTCCCTTGAAACACAAAAAATGAAGTTCAAAATATTCTAAATTTAAATTGGCCATATCAAATTAATATTAAAGTTATTCACTTTAAGTCGAAAATTTGAGCCAAAAACAATATTAAGTTTACGTAATTAACAGGTAAATTAAATAAATTACATTTCGTCTGGAAAATCGTCGCAAAGATCGTCGTAAACAAAGATTTCAAACCACAAGTAGTATGCATTATGCATGATGCTAATTAGGATTGTTTACCACCTGTCACGGTAGAGAAGGTGTTTTCACACAGATCGCTAGGAAGTTTTATGATTATGCATACAGAGTAGCCAAACAAGCGTGTTGCATTATGAGATATGTTTTGATCGAAAACTTTGACTGGAAGTCAAAGTTATTTTTTGAACAAAAAAAAACGTCTGTATTTCAGTTAAATGATTTTTTTTTCGACTAATTTTAGGTGAAAGTTAATAACTGTTATGATACTTCAAAATGACCCACATTTTTTCGAAATATAACATTTTAAATTTTTTTTTGAATTAGTCAAAGGGACAATACATCTTTAAGTTATAGGCCTACAACTAAGATTATTGTTTATTATGTGTATATGTAATTTGGAAAATCATAAAAAATACATGCAAAGTAAAAAACATTCAATTACGGTACTGACACGACTACAAATACATTATTTTATAATAACACATTTTCCAGGAAGCTTATAAGTGATACTATCATCTTATCATGAAGATCGGTTTTCTGTATTCTTATTCTTGATTTTATTTTTTTATTATGGTTTCTGAAATTAATTAAAAAAAAAAATTGTTCATTTTAATTCAAAATTTCCACCGGCCAAGATATCAATAATGATTAAATTAACACAATATTAAACGCTTTATTAAGCAAGCATGTATTTCTATACATTACAACTTACAAGAATAGGCCTACATGTTACTATGATCTATAATAGGCCTATAATTCATTTCAAATGTTACACTTAAAAACCCGAAGAAAATTGTAATTTTCTTGATAAAAACATCTGTTAGTGTTACTGTACATATAATTTCTAACCTGCTACTTCATTTTATTAAAATAAAAAATAGTAGGCCTACTGTAGCTGGAAATGTACTACATTGAAGCACACGTACGTAGGGCTAGGCTAGCTAGGCCTTGCTTGTGACGACCAACAAAGTGCTGCTGCTGTGTGTGTGTTAACTGTTTGTGAATCTGATGGTACATACATTGGTTTGTGGCTGCCTATACAGTATTATATTATTAAAATTATAGGCCTATTATTATTATTACAATGAGGTTCAGTACTACTATTAATATGTACAGTATTATTATATTTACAGTGAGTATATTAGGCCTAGCCTAGTATGTATAAATCTGTCACTCGTGCAAAAAAGCTGCTCACGTTTTGTCTTGTGGTTGCTTTCACGCATCAGTGAGCATCGGTGGCTTACCGAATAGTGGATTGAGTCCGAAACGACCCGATGGAGGAACTCTCGTACGGAAAAAAAAATCGCTTCCCGTACGTGTTTGATCCAAGATGACCGGTGGGTAATAATTTATGCATCGCATTGAGAGCTTGCTTATTGCGTTATATAAGAATAAACTATTATAATATAGTGTGTTTATGCTGATTTTGGTTTGGTTTTTGTTACGTTTGCGGAAGTAATTGACTTTGGTAAAAACTACAAAATGGCATCAAAGTCCGATTTATTAGCCAGGTACGTCCCAAGAAGACTACTCATTCAGAAGCTAAAAGCAGCAGTAATAGTTCTAGAGGCCGACGTTGTTAGTAGGCCTACTTTTTAAACTAGGACGGGTCATGCTAAAATTACAAACCCCCAAAGCACGTCTGGGAGAAGAGAGTTTGTCAACATAGGCCAGTATTATAATAATTCACTGTCAAATAATAATTAAAACATTATTTCTGGTATTTACAATAAGTCCCATTGACTGTCAATCTAGACCAGATCAAAACAGTCCATACAGTAATAGTAAAGTTTTTGTTTGTAATAGAATCAATTTGTTCACACTTGAAGCATTTAGTAGGCTTGATGAAGTGACCCCCATACTTGACCTTAGCAATAAAATAAACTAAAGTGACAGCAGAAATTGAGTCTGTTTAGTATATAATAAAGTAATATTATTTAGACATCATTTGTATTTAAATTATTTAATAAGCACATCATATTTTACAGAATCAGTTTTTTTTTTCAATTTCAATTGCACAATTATGACATATCAAAGAATATGTGACAATAACATGACACATTAAAAAACAAATTTGAAATAAAAAATATTTTTCAGGGGGACGATATATCTTTAAAACTGTTACGTCAACAAGCGAGCAGCGTTTGTAAGAACTATTTCTTATGATCGAAAATGAAGGTATGCACGATAGAGGGCGTCATTTATATAGTACAAACCAAGATGGCGGCGCCCATAGGTGATAGAGATGGTGGGAAAACGGATGATTTGTATTCAATACTAAACGCAAGAAAAGATGTAATTTTTTATATTTAAATACATTTTTGCATGTAGATTTTGTCAAGTTTGACTTGATAAATTAAAAGCTAGGCCTAGGCCCTAGGCCTAGAGTCGTTTTGTTTAGTGGAGATAATATGTGTGTGCACGTACATATGCAGCCAGACAGAGAGACTCTCTCTGTAACTGTAGCCTGTCTGTAGGCCTAGAGGCCATAGATAGCGTCTGTGTAGGAGACCTCTGACTAGGCCTAGGTCTATATTACCACTCAGCTTAGGCCTATCACTACCTCTCTCTTTCTGATTTGAACTTCTAGGTGCTCGAATGGTCTATACTAAGCCCTAGGCCTAGTAGGTTAGGCTAGTCCTGGTTTGATTACTGTTAGTTTACCCTAACTAACTAATCACACAGTCATGTTAATAATTATAACTAGATTTAATTCGTCACTATGACGAATTATAGGTTATATGCATTGATTTAAATAAAGATAATTGATTGATTTAAGATATATTGATTGATTGATTTTCTCAGAATCGTTAGTTATTTATAATATATTATAGGATCTTGCTAACACAAATACAATAGCCGGTCGGTATCATAATCCGATCAAAGATCCTTCTGCGTATATAATGTCAAAAATCACATTTGTGTTTTTATTTAGATTTCATTATAAATCATGTGTATAATATATACACTAAGAAATACAATTGAACAAACAATACGGATAATAAAAAAAAATCTTATTTCGTTTCGTTTCCCAAGGTGAGACTCGAACACGGTACCTTGAATGCTATAGACACGCGCAAAGACCATCGAGCCATACACAACTGATTAAAGTTATGGAAACATTCCTCCGTGTATTTACTATGCAGTAACCACTTTTGTGCAGTAGATTATTACATACCGCAATGAATTATAATGTTTTACTATGATGACATCTTTAAAATTTAAAAAAAAATGATGCACTGTCAAACTATATACTTTTAACTTTAATATATAAACTTCTTAAGGAAGAAAGTTAATGTTAAGTTTGTTATTTCGGCCTAAGAAAATGTTATAATTTGTTTGATTGTCAAAATTAATTTTTTTTAATTTAATATGCCATTAATGATGACTTAATCAACTTTTTTTCTCCTAATTTCATAATAAATCGTATCAGGGTATGATACATACACTTCAAGAAAATGAAATAAAAAATAGGTGTTCCCGAGCATTCTAACGATATATTAATTTTAAAATTTAGCATATTTTCACCATTTTGTTATTTTATTTTTTTATTTTATTCAGTTGTCAACCAACAGCGATGAAACCGCCACTAACAGGTTGACTTACACGTGCGTAGCCTGTCACTTTTGACGTGCTCATATAACGCTGTTTCGCGTTGAAAAGTGAATAAAATATGATGATATTATTAAAGAAAGGTTATACAACAGTAATCGGACAAAAAAAGTGCGCATTAACGTTTGACGCGCAGTGCGCGTGCAAAGATCTGCGCACTCATGGTAATTTTTTCAACGCTTAAAATTGCCTGAAACGTACTCTAATTTCATGGAAAATAAATTCTGACAATTTTGAACATTTTAAGCGCGCGTACGCATGCGTTATATGCGCTATGCACGTAATTGTATTGCCATATGATGAAATATGACCTGAAATTTATGAGTACCAAATTTTGTTTAAAAATGATTCATGCTTGTGAAGATATGATTTCAAACGTGATTTCATTAAATCGCGCGTAGACCGCAAAATGTTTGATTGCGCACCGTGAAAACATAACCACATCGATTCCTGGCCATAAGGAATATACTCTGAAAAATTGACTTCTAGATGAAACTGATATCAAGATAATTCACGGACAAAATAGTGCAAGGAAAGAATAAATAAATAAATAAATAAAGATCCTGACAGAATCAAGAGGTTTATAATTATGCATATCATGCATATAACCTAATTAAGGATTGTTAGAATTGATAGTTTGCTTCTCAATACAAAGAGCAGTTGTTGTGTTATGTATGGTTAACAAACAATGACCTCATTAGTGTAGTATAAAGTTTTACATAATTTTTCTTATAAGAATAAGACATATAATTTATTTTAATGCCATTTTATATAGGCATCTGAAGATGAGCTTAAGTCATCTTATCGACGTCTGTGTATGTTATACCATCCTGACAAACACATGAACTCAACAGATAAAGAAGCTGCAGAAGTGATATTCAACAAAGTGCAAAAGGCTTATGCAAGTACGTATTACGTTAGACTATTCTTTTGCTTGAATATAATTGCACGGCAGATCTCTCATTGTACTGGTTATATACAACAATAACAAGAAATATTTCTTACAAAAAACGCTGCTCGCTTATTGAAAAATATTTTTTATTTTAAATGTTTTTGAATGTGTCATTTTATTGTCACATAATAGTTATTTTACCTGAAAAAAATGTAATTTAAACCAACAAATACTTAAATTGTCGGTCAGACAATGGTTTTTGGGTTTCTTTTCGTTTTTTATATGTGAATAAATATTTTTTTTTTTTGTTACAGAAGTGAATACTCAATTTCTGTCACTTTAGTTAATTTTATTGCTAAAGGTCAAATCTGGGGGTCACTTCATCACCCTAGATATTTCAATTGTGAAGTATCCTATTACAAACACAAACTTTAATGGACTGTTTGGATAATAATTCAATGAATATCTGACAGTGAATATACCAGAAATGCTTAGGGATTTGTAATTTTAGCATGACATGTCCTAATAGACTCTTTCCCAGACGTTTTTTGGGTCTACTGTAGCAGCTGGAATCAATAAATTATAGTGGAGTTTCCATTTTCACAAAACTGTCTGTCCTTAGAACTATAACTGCTGCTTGCTTTAGCTTCTGATTGAGTAGTCCTAATGGGACGTAGCGGGCTAGAGCGGCAGCGTGAAAAACCTTTTATTATTCAGTATAGGCTGCCCAGTTTTATGTTATAGAGGCTGGATTCGTACCTTACTTTTTTCTAGCTCCTTCCTATGCTAATGTCATTTACTATTATTGTTATAATTTTATAATAAAGAAGAAATTAATATAAATTTGAATTGAGTTGAATTGAAAATATTTACTGTCTATTACTGTACGTAATAAAACATTCAGTCTTACTGAGACTTTCAGAGATATTCATAGTTTTTATAACAGCAAAAACATTAATAAATAAAAAATACGAACATTTTAATAGCAATTGAATAGTCTGCTGAAGAACAAGAAAAAGAATGTAATACTAGTATATATTATTTGGTTTTTAAAAATAATTTCTTATTAAAGTTTTAAATTTCTACATACAAAGATTGTAAAGGAATATGTTGTAGCATTTATACTCAACAGACTCAGTAATAGATTTAACATTGATCTGAGATATATCTGATTCATGATTGGCAAATGTGATATTTTATAGTCCCTACTGCTACATGATAGATTAAGCTGTGATTGTGTTAAAGTTATCTGTCTAAAAGTAATATCAGTAGTATTAATCAATTATTTTGTATTTATTCCAACCAACCATTCTGTAGTTCTAAACGACCCACAGAAAAGAGCAATTTATGACATATATGGAGAGAAAGGTCTTGAGGCAGAATGGGATGTTGTGCCACGAACGACGACACCGCAAGAGATAATGGAAGAATTTGAACGATTAGAACGTCAAAGAGAGGAGCGACGATTACAACAAAGCACCAATCCTAGGGTACTTTCAAAGTTTGGCTTTCACTTGATTTTTAAATTTTAAAGATGTGTGATGTGCCCAAATATGGTAGTGATATGCCCAAGTATGGTAATGATATGACATCATCATGTCCATTATGGGCATATCACATTTGTTTCTTCACATAAAATATGATAGTGTAGATGGAGTTTAACAGATTCAAGATATAACAGGGCAACTGTTATCAGTTTTTCAGGTTTCAATATACACCCTTGATACTAAATTAATCTTCCTATCACGTCAATTTATTTGTTTAATCCATGTTTAAAGCTTGCTTTTCTCTTGTTTTAAATTTTTTTTTTATTTTGGTGTTGTATTCTAAGTATAACCTATTAAGTCCTAGTGTCTAGTGGAGTCATTCTAGTGGTGAATTGGCCAGTACACCGGTACTGCATTCTTTAACATGCACATGAGCACACAGAACCAACACCTTGTAGACGATGCGTTATCTACAAGGAAACCTACGTGTTTCACTGTCTAGCTCATAACACAGTGACACAGTTTAGCTGACCACGCTATATGCTGCTCTTTTATTGTTTGGTCCTGCGCTCATTTTATAGGCATGATTACTGTGGCATTATTTCACAGTATTTTGATGCAATAATGGCCAATTGACCAACCCCTGTAATGTCTTGAAGTCTGAACCCTGTATTGTCTTGAAGTCTGAACCCTGTATATGTTAAAGTTTAATTTTAGCAATGCAATGTAATATTCAAGATTGGGAGAATCATGTAAAATGTATTGTTGAATTACTTTACTAATGTTCTATCTTTTGTGTGCCAAAATGTTTGCTTGGATCCACCTATACAGTGTCATTCTTTGTATCATTAAACATTTTGTATTAAATTGTTTTTTGTTCAGGGGATAATAAGTGTTGGTATTGACGCCACTGATGTCTTTGACTATTACCTTGATCCTGAAGAAGAAAGGTAACTTACTCATACAATATCAACTTTAAATCTATTTATTAATGTTAGGGTTATTATTATTATTATGTTATTTATATAGCGCATTCCACAACCAATGCGCTGTGGACTTTATAGATGTTACAATTCCAAGTACATGCCTCTCCAGTGGCTGTGGTGCGAGCCAGTACACCGGGGTAACCACCTACCTATGGTTTATAGTCCTTAACCGAGAAGACACGCTTTACCACTAGAACCATGGATCAAGTGAGGCTCGAACACAGGCCGATATTATGGCTATGGGTTCCACTGTCTTAACCGCTCGGCCATTTACTCCCAAAAGAAAATGGAATTTTTATTTGATCAGGATTAATTCCTTAACATGAAATAGGATTTTAATAATTTAATAACCCCTTCGCCTATTTAATTTAAAATTAACTACCCTTATTTCATCTTCAGGGCTACAATGTACCATACTACAAAAGCAACTAGTACTGAAAATATTCCTACACCATTTTCTCTCAATACTCATTGAATGAAGTATTAATATTGATCCCAACCCAGACTATAGTCCACCATGAATCTATACAATATTTTTAATTGTTTAATGCAATCATGTACATGGAATGCGTTTAATTGAATCAATTCATTTGTTTTTTATAATAATTTAATAAGTTGATAAATTTGATAAATTAAATCTTGAATGTTTATTTCAGGTCATTTCCAAGCATTGAGATAAACAGTATGGCAATAAACCAATCAATAGACTGCCCACTAACGACCTCTGACACAGCAACACTTACAGGAAGCCTGACCACACGGAATGGCAATGGATCGGGAGAGATATCGACATCATTCCGTAGGGTTCTGTCATACCAATCTTGGGGAGAAGTAAGTGAAAAGTTTTATTTGTTCAGTTTATTTTACTATTATAATACAGTATTGAAAAGGTATTTCATTATTGATATTATAACATACCTGATTGTATTCTTGCGATTGGATTGGTTAATTACGTATCACATGTCATTTGGAATTAGCCCTACCTAATGGAAAAGTGATATCTAATGGTGATAATTAAATCACTCTAAAGCACGTTGTTGACTGATCGCTTGCCATCTGTACTGTTCTACTCCGCAACTAAATTTAGAACAGTGACTTTTTTAAAGGCCTAGCTTCCCAGCCTAGCAATGCATTCATCAATGATTTTCAATCGATAAATTGAATAAAAGTAGGTGTGATATAAACAACATAAATGGAGAGAATATTTCTTTCAATAAAAATTAACTGCTTTAATTTCAACTTGGCTCTGCCTTGTTTAAAATAGAATCAACTTATGAAATATTCTCACCATTCAACTTATAAACATTCGTTGTTTGTATAATAATTTATCTAAAACTTCATGGCATGCCCATAGACATATTAATAAGAACTATTATACAGATATTGCCTGCTTAGAGGTGAAATATAAGATTTTACATCCCCAAGGGAATGATATTATGTTCGAGGGAATATATATTTCCCAGAGAACATAATATCATCCCGAGGGGATGTTAAATCTTATATTTTACTGATACAAATGGCGATATCTGTTATATTACATAGGCTCATAGCCAACAACAAATAGAATATCTGCTGGGTCGGGTAGCTAGGCTAGGCCTCCTTTTTGTATTGTATGTGTAAACAAGCTGCCTAGACACCGTACCTTGCAAAGAATAATATACAGATAATTACTAATTAATGATTCCTTGGCAATAAAATATTCACTAGCCTAGGTTGTTTAAATAATAACAGAAGAATTTCCATCAATAAGCCTACATTAATAATAATAATATTATCAGGTAGGCCGAATAAATAATAATTCATCTTCTTCTAGCCGAATCACCGGATGTTCAGTGCGTCGCACGCGTACCGGTTACTACTGTGAGTATTAACCAATCACAAACGGTCTTTCATCACATCTAGGGAGGACTAATAACAAATGAGGGCTATGTATGCATAGTTTAAATAGTTTAGTTGATTAATTTCTTCAAGCAAGTTTCGTGGCGCAGCGCATGAAGCGTTGTCTTCTGATGGAGTGACAATTTCATCGCGAGTTCAAGACCCAGTAGATGACTTTTGTTTATTTATCGGCAAACGCGAAAATTTGCTGGATTTTATATGTTTAATGACAGGGACACGATAATTACGCGAAAATTACTCAGTCAATATCATCGTACTCGAGGATATAAATTATATGATTTACGATCCTCACAGCGGTAGTCATGTCATGCAGTTTTAACCAATCACGTTCACAAATTTACATAGGCTATGTTGTATAGTCAAATGAAACACAGTCACAGATCGACAAGCATTCCATTATGGAAAAGTACCACCAATTTTTGTACTGTTTGTTTATCTTCAGGTTCAAGTTACAGGTGAAAATGGTCCTCAAGTTGGTCTTAAAGTCTTCAAAAATTTTAATCGTAGAAGGTTGGTTTGGTTAATCATCATCATAGTTTGCTTCATGAATATTATACCTTTTTTTGGCCTACTGTGTATGGAACAAGGGTGTAGAATCCAAAATTTGACAAGATCCATTGTCACGTTTACTCCCTAGCTGCTCTTGTTATCATCATCATCATCATCATCTCTCTTTCATATTTTATTTTCTATATTTTTTATAGCTTTTTCAAACACATAAAAATTAATAAAATAACATTTTGAATAAGCCATTTTGTAATTTTAATCAAATTAATCACTTCAGTCTCTGTTATGTACTGTATGTATTTTATTTTCTATATTTTTATAGTTTTGGTACAATGTCTGGAATATGTCAACTTACACCTCATGGCTTTTTAGCTCCAGCACTCATTACAGGTAAATCATTTATAATTGTATATATCTGAAAGTTTGACCAACAATTTTTTTTTTTTTTACAATTGACTACATTTGTAGAATTTGATTATATTTGATAACAATTCATATTCATCCTCTTCAAAAAAAGGGTGTCGTAGCTCTGTGGTTTTCATGCTATAGTCAATGACCAATGGCCGTCGCAAACCATAGCTATACAATCGGCACAGGTTCAAGGTGTTTTGTATGATGTGTGTAAATTTCTGAATATTTGTAGGTGTAATGTATGAAGTGTGTTTTTATATGTTATACAAATAATTAATAATAATATAATAATACCACATTTATATAGCGCCCTTTTCATGAGTAATCATGCTCAAAGGCGCTTTACAAGCATTATTACCCCAGTATTTTTTGGGATCAAACACGTATGGAAACATACTCCCATAATGCAGCCGGTAACCAGCGCAAAGTTGTGTCTAGATCTAACTGGGTACCCATTTATACACCTGGGTGGAGAGAGGCAACGTAAGTAAAGTATCTTGCCTACGGATACAAGCAATGCGGCGAGAGTTGGATTCGAACCTAGGTCTGACGATCGGTAGTCCAACGTCCAACACACTGCGCCACACGCCCTTACTTAATTAATGTCTTCCGATGTGAAAGGAGTTTTAATATAGAGAAGAAAGATATTACCATACGTTTTACTATTTTGTAGTCGTAGCCAGGCAGTTAGACAAACACACAATCGGCTACGTAACATGGAAATGGGGAATGCAGTCAGCCATGACATCTATGTTGATACGTGACACTAGTAGGCATGTTAAGGTGCATATTTTAGGCAAATCCTTCAAATTGTGATAACATTTTGAAACTTCGCACAGTTATTCATTAGGGTGTCAAAAATATGAAATAGAAGGGTTGCACAAAATTTGGTCAGGGGAAAGCCGCCATTTTGGATTTCAAAATGGCGGACCTCAAATTTTCACTTGTCAGGTATATCTCTGCTAAAGAGGCACCTAGAGTTCTGATTTTAAATGCAAAATATATGGTAGTGGGGTCACCAAACATATTGGTATAACTAACATTTTGATTGCATGGCGGCCATGTTGGATTTCAAAATGGCGGACCCAAAATTTTCACTTTTCAGGTATATCTCTGCTAAAAAGGTACACAGTTATAATTTTAGGTACAAAGTATAATATGGTATTGAGGTCAACAAACATATTGGTATAACGTCTTTGATTGCATGGCGGCCATTTTGAATGTAGCTCAAACCTGGTAACCACACAGCTCTGTACATCATAAATCACTCTTTCTGCATTTACAGCGTCCGAGATCACAGTCGGTGTGTCACAGCGAATTAAAACCTAATTTGTGACATCTGAAAGTTCCGGCAATGAACTCCAAACTGGACTAAATTTGTTGCCGTCCTTCCTCCATCCCCAGTTTGCTGGGTCCTGTTCAACCATGAATGCATCTAGACAGTTGTACCATTTTCTGGCTTGTAGAACAGACCGTTTCACACGCAGATTCACACGCAGATGTTGGGGGGATATTTTAAATAGTCTGTAGTAAAAAGATATCGTCTTGCATCATTTACCTTCTTTCTACATAGTTACAACAAACTGTTCTAGATAATCTGTGTCACTAACATCCCCTACAGACAATGACATCGTCTCAAATTCCTTTCCTTGAACAGATGAAGTTGTATCAGTACTGCTAAAGGAATGAAAGAACAAGTAAGCGGCTGATGCTTGTGATCCAAGAGAAGTAATCTTGTGTATTGAGATATACTTCAAGTGCTTCCCCACTCCAAACTCGATTCAAAGCTCGTGGATGCCAGGTATTCTGTGGAAAGTTGACAATGAAATAACAACAACATCACTGTCTACTGTCTTGACAAGAATGCGCGGAAAAATGTTAGCGGCATGTTTAACATGAACAAACATACGTTCGTACGCAGTTGTATATTTACAGACTGGTTTGTTACAGCTCTGTCTCTCAGAGACCCTACAAACATTCCGTGATTTGTGTCAATGTTCTCTACTACTTCAGTTACAATTAATGAAACAACTCTGATTTGTTGTCATCATATCTCGAATATGTGGTCCAATTGTTGGGCATGCTCCCACTGGCTTTGACGCCCCTCCTTACACTAGAGCCGCGGTTTGAACGCGTACTAGACTTTAAACCGTCGTTAAAGTATCTATAGAAAACCAAATCTGGTCGCGTCACTGATCGAAGTTGATGGTCTATATACTGTATGGTTGTGCGACAAAATGAAGCACCATTAGTTGCTGCCAAGGTGTTAGATGGACCAGCAACAATCAATATGCTCAGGCCCAATGATCGAAGACATTCATTGAGTATATATCAAGTGTCATACAACCATCAACTTCGATCAGTGACACGACTAGATTTGTTTTTCGATAGATACTTTAACGACAGTTTAAAGTCTGGTACGCGTTCAAACCGCGTCTCTGGTGTAAGGAGGGTCGTTAAAGCCAGCGGGAGCATGCCCAACAATTTGACCACATTTTTTAGATTTGATGACAACAAATCAGAGTTGTTTTCATTTATTGTAACTGAAGTAGTAGAGAACATTGGCACTAATCACGGAATGTTTGTAGGGTCTTTGGGAGACAGAGCTGTAACAAACCAGTAAATATACAATCGCTGATGCCATGTAACATAGAAGAGGCAGATGAACGTATGTTTGTTCACGTTAAACTTGCCGCTGAAATTTTCCACGTATTGTTCAAACTGTAGCACTTGAAGTACATCCCAATACACGAGATTGCTTCTTCTCTTGGATCACAAGCATCAGCCGCTTACTTGTTCTTTCATACCATTAGCGGTTGTGATAGAACTTCATCTGTTTAAGGAAAAGGTAAAGCTACATTAAACGAGACTTTGAAAAAGATGCCATGTATGACTCCAGTTTTTGAGAGGATGTCATTGTCTGTAGGGCATGTTAGTGAAACAGACACAGATTATCTAGAACAGTTTGTTGTAACTATGTCTACTGCAGAACATTTAATAATGCAAGAAGATATCTTTTTACAACAAGAGAAAGACTATTGAAAATATCCCCCAACATCTGCGGCATTAAGAGAACATGTGAAACAGAAACCAGGAAGTGGTACGACTGTCTAGATGCATTCAGGGTTGAACAGGACCCAGCGAACTGGGGATAGAGGAAGGACGGCAACAAATTTAGTCCAGCTTGGAGTTCATTGCTGGAACTTTCCGATGTTTTAATTCGCTTTGGACACACCGACTGTGATCTTGGATGCTGTAAATGCAGAAAGAGTGATTTACGATGTACAGAGCTGTATGATTGCCAGGGAAAATGTGACCTACAATAAGTGTCCGTGTTAAATACATGTAATTATGAACATAAACAAATAGTGTAAAGCCAGTACGGGTTGAGCTACATTCAAAATGGCCGACATGCAATCAAAGACGTTATACTAATATGTTTGTTGACCTCAATACTATATTATACTTTGTACCTAAAATTATAACTGTAGGTACCGTACTGAAACATTTTGAGTTCGCAATTTTGAAATTCAAAATGGCCACCATGCAATAAAAATGTCAGTTAAATACAAATATGTTTGGTTACCCATTACCATATAATTGGCACCTAAAATCAGAACTCTGTGTACCTTTTTAGCAGAGATACCTGAAAAATGAAAATTTGAAGTCTGCCATTTTGAAATCCAAAATGGCTGCCATGCAATCAAAATGTTAGTTATACCAATATGTTTGGTGACCCCATTAACATATAATTTGCACCTAAAATCTGAACTCTAGGTGCCTTTTTAGCAGAGATATACCTGAAAAATGAAAATTTGAAATCCGCCATTTTGAAATCCAACATGGCCGCCATGGAATCAAAATGTTAGTTATACCAGTATGTTTGGTGACCCCACTACCATATAATTTGCACCTAAAATCAGAACTCTAGGTGCCTCTTTAGCAGAGATATACCTAAAAAGTGAAAATTTGAAGTCCGCCATTTTGAAATCCAAAATGGCCGCCATGCAATTAAAATGTTAGTTATACCAATATGTTTGGTGACCCCATTACCATATAATTTGCACCTAAATTCAGAACTCTAAGTGCCTATTTAGCAGAGATATACCTGAAAAGTGAACAATTCGGGTCCGCCATTTTGAAATCCAAAATGGCGGCTTTCCCCTGACCAAATTTTGTGCAACCCTTCCATTTCATATTTCTGACACCCTAATGAATAACTGTGCAAAGTTTCAGAATGTTATCACAATTTGAAGGATTGGGTCACTTAACAGGCCTACTACACGGCAAACACATGACTTGTCTGTCAGTTACAAGTTAGTATATGGTTTTAGTCAATTTTTTTTCTCTATGACATGTTACACCCTTGATAAATAGAATATACAGTACGGTAGGTGTATTTTATTAAAGACAATATCCCAAAGTATGGTGAGGTGAGTCCCGTGTTCATTCTGAACATAGGGGAATGAGCTGTTCGGAGCTCATTGTACTAAACCTCGACATTATGTGGTAGGGTGGCCAGTTCCTTTCCACGTCACCTTTTTTCTCGCTAGTATTTTCAACTAGGTACTCATTTACAGCTAAGTGGACTGGAAGTTGTCGGGAATTGAACCCGGATCTATCCGGTCAGGTGTCCTAACCACTCAGCTATCCAACTCCACAAAGTATAGTATTCCTTAATAGATGGAAAAAAAAAATTATTTTCACTCATAAAAAGACAAAAATAAATGGTTAAATTCAGCCAAAAACCTTGAAGCCAATTTGACTATTTTTTGATTGAAATTACACCTTTTTCAGGTAAATATTTTTGGTCTAACTGAATATTAACTATTATGTGAAATTAAAATAGCATATATTTTAAAAAAAATGTTCAGAGGGATAATATATCTTTAACAATTTACTTAAACATATCCCAAATTACTATTGTTTCTGTTTTTATTTTGTTACAGCTTGGTATTCCATCAACATTTGCAAGTGTTAATCTAGTCAAGAAGTTTGAAATTGATGAGGCAAAATTAAGTGTTTCTGCAAAGTAAGCAAGTATAGTCAACTCTGCCAATAACGGACACCCTTCGACTATGGCAGAATATGACTGGTTTTCCAAGACATTCTGGTATTCTGAATGTGTTTTTAATGGTTTAAAACTAGAATTTGGGTCAAGATACTGTAGTTTCCAGTTTTTAAAGCTGTATGTGACAACAAAATATGATATGGACATGATGTATGTCATATCACTACCATATTTGGGAATACTGTATTACACTAGTTTGATAGTGTAGACGGGCTTCAGGAGTCCGGTATGAGGAGAGTCGACTGTAACATCTTGTAATAGAACAATAATATGATTAAATTTGATGAGAGGCAGACTGCATAGTTTGGTAAGACCAATTATTACTATTAACTATTATGACCCACCTGAAAAGATTCATTTGATTGAAGGATTGTTGGTCACATAATTATTCAATGAACTACTCCAATGAATCCTTACATTATCAAGTGCAATTACGAGTTGTATTTTGCTATATCCACTTCATTCTTGTTACAATATGCATTTTGGTACTCATGACACAAGGCTAGGCTGTTTATAATTGTTATACTCTGCATCCAAAATTGGAGTGCTGCTATTTGAATGAATGTGTTAAGCTGGCCTAGCCTCTCGTTTTAGCTGAATAAAATAATTTATGTTTTTATCTGCGCTTCATCTCATGAAAAAGAACCTTTTTTCTTTCATCATCATTTATTTTTACCATTGCACTGATAATCATTCATTATTTGTATACTATTGTACAATACTGTATGTATATGTTTTATTCTTGAAAGGGCTGGAAGTTTTGGTGCTATGTTTGAATATGGTATTGAGAAGAAAATATCGCAACACAGTCGATTAGGGTCAAAGGTCGCAGTAGGTGTACCTGTTGGAGTAACCGTTAAAATAAAGTAAGTCACAAAACAATTAAGATTACATTTAGATGGTCACACTCTGTCCCTCTCCAACTAACCAATCATCTTTCACTATATATTTGCATCAATCCTTGGTACATAGTTATGATTCCAAAATATATTTTTATATCAGTACCTTTTCCTAACTATTTCTAAATTTCTAAACGAAGCAATTTACTAAATCTGTAAAGTATTTAATTTAAAGGTAATTTGACATTTGTAATGTCAAAGACTGCATTATAGTTTACTGTCAAGTGATACTTTAGAGTTTGTGTTTACCATCTTGATATTACAACTTTGTCTCCTCCTCTTCACCAGGCCTGCAGCAGCTGCTAAGCTCACAGGTTTTCAGTTTCACTTGCCTGAAGCTTTGTTTCCACTTGAGGTTGATTAAATTTCTTCACAGGAATAGATCACTAAACTTGTATAATGAGTAAGGAACGCTAGCATATTTTGTATGTACTTTTACCCGGATAAACAAATCCATGCCATTGTTCATGTCACTGATTGTTACTCTTTTTATAATAGTTTTTTTATTGTTTTAAACAGGCCTTTTTTCGAAATGCGGCTTAAAAGTTGTAGGAGAAGATTCCGGATGCACAACCATGGATCGTGTGTTCCACGTGGCATGCTTTACATGTGCTACCTGCAAGAAAAAGTTACGAGGACAGCCATTCTATGCCATGGAATCTAAAGCCTTCTGTGAGAACTGTTATATAGTAAGTGCTTATTAGTAACTGGTGCTCTATAATATCCTGATATCTCTAAGTCTTACATTTATTGTCAACTTTCTTAAATCTAATGAATACCAAAAATTTGCGTTCAAAATGTCAAGAAATGATTACCAAATCTTTAAAATGCATTCTCTAACAAAATTGAGTCCCATGGTTCAATGTTTTGTTTTCAGGGTTGATTTTAGAAATTTATTTTACTTTATCGTAAAAAAATTGTCTAAAATTGACCAGAGAACGGGTCTTTTATTTATGTGAGAATTATATTCAGTACCATAGGGAATCAAGAATTAACAAAGTAAAGTGAGTTCTTCTCTACTTTGTGTTCATATGAAAAATGCATAAAACATTTCCCATGTAAAAAAAATATACATTTTATGGATCTCAGTTAGTAAGAAACAACATGTAATACATTTAATACATGTCACAAAGTTTATTTTAGATGGAAAAATAGCTACTGTACTCAAACACCCACTTTGTAAACACATATTTTAAGCCTACATATCACACACACCAGCATTGTGTGTCAAATTATCAATACATTAAAGCAAAATGTTTGTCATTCAGACCTGTAAAACCAGCCGAAAATGAAAAAGCTATCTCTCTAATATTATTTTGCCCTTTGAAATTTGTTTTTGAAAAAGTTGTCATAAACATATTTAAAGACCAATTAATCTAATTTCTACAAGTTTTCATTAACAAAATGTTAATATCATAAAATGGGTAAAAAAACTAAGAATAGAAACATTCACCTGACAAAAGTTAATAACAGTTACACATAACAGCCTTTTTGCAGATTGTAGAACAGTCGGTTTGTTTTCATCTAGAAAGGGTGAACAACTGACTTACTAACCTAGAATTCAGTTCTCTATGCCACCAAGCTTTCACTAATAGCTAAGTTATTCAGTTACCTAATCAAAATAACAACATTTATCTTCCTTTGTTTAGCAACAAACAATTTTATTTTTTTAAAACTTTGTATCATGTAGGAAATTTGCTTCGCGATGTTCCGTTTGCTTACAGCCCATAATGCCAGAACAAGGACAAGAGGAGACGGTACGCATTGTTGCTCTGGATCGCAGTTTCCATGTTGATTGTTACCGCTGCGAGGTAAGTTTTATTTTGCACATGTTTCAAAAAAGAAATAAATCAACATTGAGATTGTCTTAACATTTCAATTGTTATGCTACAACTGCCTTCATTTTGGTGTAAAGAAAATCTGACTTTACCTATATTAATCAATTTTAAATTTTTTTTACATTATCTGTTAACATTTTTACCTTAAATGAGATAATTATTTAAAAATCCAGTGCGCATGATCAGTCATTACATGGTCAATTCCTACAATGCAACCAGTTGTCCTTCAGGTTAAACTTATTGCATTTGATTTGATAATCAGTTTGTCTCGAACGGAATCGGTTAAACACTGTTTCCACAGAAACTATTGCCTGTCTGTCACACAGCCGCAACTACGGCTCTTTCGGACTGGTAACCACCGGTAAACAACGGTAAATAGCCACAGCTGTACACATATAAATGTAAAAAGGAAATTTAATAATCTTTGACAAACAATTCTTTCTTTTATAATCCAAACCCCCCAAAAAAAAAACCACAAAAAAAACCCAACCAATTCTCAAACAATGATAAAGTATCCCTATTCCCCACACACTTTATACAATTCCCCAAATTTCCCAATCCTTCCAGACAAAATATCAACAATCTTCTTTATGTCAAATAAATCCCCGAAACCCCCCTTTCAAATACAATAATATCACAAGATGAATAATTAAACAATAATAAATGTCCACAATATTGTTCCTTCTTGCCTTCTCTCCTACGCTGACCCGAAAACAAATTAGAAAGATAAAAGTTAAAACGATTCTGCAACTAAACAACTCCCACGCCTCTGCTCCCGTTCTGCTGGTACTCCCAATTATAATTCTTCTCAAACTGCAACTATTTTCTGACATATAAATAAATTAAATACAAAGTTAAAATGTTTCCTGATGTCGTTCTGTACTGCAATCCGCTCCCAGACCAATTATTTCTTTCTCCTTTTCTACGTAAAGTTACTCTTCAATATTTTCAAACAATTCTTTAAATGCAACTACTTCTGCTGTTTCCAACAGTTATTTCTTCCGTCAATTTACATTCACAATTTCAATTAATCCTCAGTAATCTCAACAATTAATAGTTCTACATTTAAGTACAGCCTTATAGTATTACTTCCAACTCACAATTTATTAACTTCATGTATATCACTTTATTTCTTTTCTGCTTCAGCTCTATATCACCATAATTATTTCCAACTCACAAGTTATTAACTTCATGTAGGTGTATATCACTTTATTTCCTTTCTGCTTCAGCTCTATATCACCATAATTATTTCCAACTCACAAGTTATTAACTTCATGTATATCACTTTATTTCCTTTCTGCTTCAGCTCTACATCACCATAATTATTTCCAACTCACAATGTATTAACTTCATGTATATCACTTTATTTCCTTTATGCTTCAACTCTATATCACCATAATTCAATTACTTCTTCTCCTGTACGTCTTAGTTTCTCATATCAATATTCACCTATCCCTTTCTGGCTTAACATAACATAGCCCTCCTTCTCTGTCTCCTCTCAATTTCCATCTCCCTCAAAATTCCCTCAATTATACACATACCACCACCTTATCCTTCACCAATCAGCAACTCACACACTAACTTAACTTTTACACCTCTCCTCCAGTCAGCAACCTCCACACAATCCTTCTCTGCAACACAAATACTCTGCTCCACTGGCTTCACACAATAGCTTCCTAAAACAAAAGAAAGGTTCAAATAGTGAAAACAAAGGGAAAGTAAGAATGAACTAGCAAAATATATACAGTATACAACTTTATGTCACTTGTGACACTGTCGAAACAAGACCTTAGTATAGGTTAGCCTGGCATGATTTATGAACTCTCTGTATGTGCACTGCAATGCTAATGGAAACAACAATTTGGCGATGTAACTCGTAAAGCAGCCTTTATTTTTCTGTTATTCATGCCTATTACAAAACTCAAGGTGGTTTGGTGTTTCAGACGCCATTTTGGCAGCCATATTGTATCCAACTTTCAAATATAGTTCATTTCATTACACAGGACCATTCTGGTTATTTTGATACCTCATGTATAAATGCATTCAGTAAAAGATGTATTGTCCCCCTGAAAAAATAATTCTTAAACAATTTTTTGTTGAATATTACATTTTAATGTAACATAATAGTTATCCACTTTGACCAAAAATTATATTGAAAAATAATGTATGTACCTGAAATAAAGGTAATTTAAAGCAAAAAATGGTCAAATTGGCTGCCAGCCAATGGATTTTGGTTAAATTTAACTATTTATTTTGTCATTTTATAAGTGAAAACATTTTTTTTTTCTTTTTCTTTTTCTATGGAAGTGATTAACTTTATTAAAACTACAAAATAACATATTCAAAGTCTGATTTAATTAATTTTTCATGTTTTTGGGGACAATACATCTTTAAAGGACCAAACATACAAACACTCTATTAATATCAGTACTATATTATTCAATAGAATAACAGAATGATCACATTTTCATTTTTTAACAGGACTGTGGATTACAGCTATCATCAGAGGTTGACGGACAAGGTTGCTATCCATTAGACGATCACGTCTTGTGCCGTGAATGCAACGGAAAGAGAGTACAAAGTCTTACAGCAATGTAAATTTAAAAGAAAAACCTGTAGTATGTGATCTGTGTGATCACACGATGTATTCCATTCATGCTGTGATCTTATTATGCAATCTGATCATGTGCTTTGATCGCATCAGACAATGTATTCCAATTAATGTCCTGGAATCATGTTATGTGATGGGATCTGTGTGTATTTCATTCATGTACTGGGAACACATAATAAGATCTGATGATGCGCTGTGCATCAGAACACATGATGTATTCCATTTCCAAGAAAAAACTGTGTTGTGTGATCTGTGTGATTTCATATGCTGTGATCATATTATGCGATTTGATCATGCTCTGTGATACAATCATGTGATAATACTCACATCTTTGTGACTCTCATCTGAATAACAGACACATACTGTATAAATTAATTATGCCATATGAATATTTTATAACTAATTCTTTGCACTGGCTAAAATCGCTAAGCATTGTGGGAAATGAAGAAGCATTTTTTTAGGATAACTGACTGTATTTTAAAGTTTTTTTTAACTATAACCGCTGTCTATAAAGGTTTAATTTTATTGTCATAATTATTAGAAAAAGGCAGGGTAAATGTTTAGTGTTATTTTTGGCTGATTTAAAGTATAGATATTTTAAAATGGTGCTTACTGTAAATCATGTTGTTTAGCTGTTCTGCAAACCATCCAATTCTCAGTGCTGTATCTCCACATATATGACCAGTATCAAGGGAAATTCCATAATACAGCATCTCTTATGTTTCATAGACAATTAAGGTCAAGTTTGACACAGCATTTCCCCATTTTGGACACGATATAGCGCCACCACTTCCCCATCCTGGACAGAAATTTCCCCAATTTGGACACGATATAGCGCCTCCACTTCCCCATCCTGGACAGAAATTTCCCCATTTTGGACACGATATAGCGCCACCACTTCCCCATCTTGGACAGAAATTTCCCCATTTTGGACAAATCGGATTTCTCTATATTGGACAGCTTCTCCATCTTGGACACGATTATAGAGCCACCTATCGCTTTTGTCCTTATTCTGGACAAAATATTTCCCCATTCTGGACAGAAATTTCCCCATCTTGAACAAAATTCACCACACCTATTGTAATTCGGTTTGTGCATTCGATAGTAGAACATTGCTATTAATATCCATACTCTTTTATCACTTATCGTTTATAGCTAAAACTCACCACAACAAGGATATAAGTTATAGGATCAAATAAGAAAGATTATAACATTATCGAGACTGGATTGGTCGATTCAATGTTTGTATATCCCCTCCCGTGGTAACAAAAACTGCTATCGACCAATTAAATGGCTGCAAAGTTGGAAATTCCATTGGAATGTTTAAGATACACAAATAGTTATAAGGTGTGGAAATATATAAAATTGTGAAACGTATACAAATTATCATTCCAGCTTTTTCGTCTTTCAGACAGTCGGAAATTATCGCTGAATTTAATTCTCCACATTAAAGGTTAGTAACAAATTTGTTTCATATCTTAATTAAGACTATGACAAAACACATTTCCACACATTATTAAATATGAATTATTCCTTAATTATATTCTGTAGATAAAATTATGGATAAATAATAACTATTCACTGAATCAACCCTAAAGTTAGCTACTGTACATTAATCTAACGATATGTCAAGTGTTTTTATAGTTTATTTTGTATTTACTGTTTGTATTGTTTGAGGGTCCCTAATGATCAGCTGATGCTGGATGGACCACCCTCATAAAATATTGTTGAAATAAAATAAAAAATAAATAAAATCTTAATAAAACAGGTAAAACCTTCTTGAAAAATTATTCACTCGTCCCTGCTTAACATTTATAATAAAAAAAAAGTTGTAACTGAATTGAATTTGAATAAGGAACTAGAACTAACTTTACATACCTAAATTTTGTTGTGGGATGAGGATTTTTTTCCAAATCGGTTTATACACAGTGAGAAATGTTAAATGTGTAAGAAAGCTATGAATATTCAGCTACGTTTAAGAAACTATTCAAAATCACTGTTGACATATCTTTGCACCTTTTTTTTTCAACAATATTTTATGAGGGTGGTCCATCCAGCATCAGCTGATCATTAGGGAAATCCCCTCAAACAATACAAACAGTAAATACAAAATAAACTAGCATTGCATCTATAATTTATTTTTCTTTTACATAATCAAATTACGTTTATTTATAAGCAGTTCTTTCAGCTCTTATGGTAATTTTAGTTTACTTCTTTCACCCCAACTACTACGAAATACTATTTCGGTTGGTGCATTAAATAAGTAGAGCACTGCTATTACTTTCCATACTCTTTTTCCACATGGTCAGAGTGTTACATAAGTAATAGGATCACAAAAGAAAGATTATAACATTATCGAGACTGGATTGGTCGATTCAATATTTGTATATCCCCTCCCGTGGTAAAAAAAACTGCTATCGATCAATTAAATGGCTGCAAAGTTGGAAATTCCATTGGAATGTTTAAGATACACAAATAGTTATGAGGTGTGAAAATATATAAACTTGTGAAAAATTATCGCTGAATTTAATTCTCTACATTAAAGATTAGTAACAAATTTGTTTCATATCTTAATTAAGACTATGACAAAACACATTTCCACACATTAAATATGAATTATTCCTTAATTATATTCTGTAGATAAAATTATGGATAAATAATAACTATTCACTGAATCAACCCTAAAGTTAGCTACTGTACATTAATCTAACGATCTGTCAAGTGAAATCTTAATAACACAGATAAAACCTTCTTGGACAATATGTTCACTCGTCCCTGCTTAACATTTTTATTTTAAAAAAAATTTAACTGAATTGAATTTGATTAAGGAACTATTACTAACTTTACATAGGTCTACATACATTTTTTTGCGGGATGAGGATTTTTTTCCAAATCGGTTTATACACAGTGAGAAATGTGTAAGGAAGCTATGAATATTCAGCTATCGTTTAAGAAAGTACTCAAAATCACTGTTGACACATCTTTGCACCTTTGCATTGCATCTATAATTTATTTTTCTTTTACATAATCAAATTACGTTTACTTATAAGCAGTTCTTTTCAGCTCTTATGGTTATTTTTGTTTACTTCTTTATCCCAACTACTACGAAATACTACCGTATTTTGGTTGGTGCATTAAATACGTAGAGCATTGCTATTACTTTCCATACTCTTTTTTCACCTAGCGTTCATAGCCACGTCACCACAACAAAATGATATAAGTAATAGGATCACATAAGAAAGATTATAACATTATCGAGACTGGATTGGTCGATTAAATGTTCGTATAACCCCTCCTGTGGTAACAAAAACTGCTATCGACCAATTAAATGGCTGCAAAGTTGGAAATTCCATTGGAATGTTTAAGATACACAAATAGTTATAAGGTGTGGAGATATATAAAATTGTGAAACGTATACAAATTATCATTCCAGCTTTTTCGTCTTTCAGACAGCCGGAAATCATCGCTGAATTTAATTCTCCACATTAAAGGTTAGTAACAAATGTGGTACATCTTAAAATTAATTAAGGCTATGACAAATGAATCTATTGCTTATTTTATGTAATTTAATATTTATATAACTTAATGTTAACCCTGACGAAGAAATTAGTGTTTTCTGAAAGCTTAAAATTCACCTTTTTATTTTATCGTTTTAATTGAGTATTTTATTTCTATCTCCATTGATCCAGCCACTGATACCCACAGCATTATCATTTTATCAGTAATTGTTTATAGATTTATTAATACTGTATTTTTTTAATGTTCATGTATGGGTCCTTGCGACGATAAATCGATATCGATTGTCTTACATATAACAAAATAAGTTAGATAAGTTTTTGTTCTAGAAATATATAGGATAATCATTTATGCTGTCTTTGATCAAAATTATTATTTTTTTTAATCCAATCAAATGATGTCATGATCAGTAATCGTTGTATTGTCATGATATTATTGCTCTTACCAATCATGACGTCATGTGGAAATATAATTTTCATCAAAGGCAGCGTAGATGGCTATCCTATAATAGTTCTAGGATGAAAACTGTTTAAATTTCTTTTGTTTCAGGAAGTGTGAAAATGCATATTTAACTATTTGTCGTCGATCGTTATCGCCCTTGTGTAAATGGGCCTTAAAGCTGAATATTTGGCTTGAGAATGTTTACACAGGGCCTGCTTTCAGTTTAGTAGCAGTGTTATGCAATGCTATCAATTCTTATATAACGCTTGATAGCCATGTCTGTGAAGTTAGCTAAGTTTCCTAGTTCCTTTTTCAAATTGGATTAAAGGGACAGTTACAACTTTTTAAATTATAATTAATTATTAATTAATTATTTGTCTAATACATTATGCAGGCATGTGACCATTATTATGGCGAATAATGAGGTAGTCAGTCATTTTGACCTTGACCTAGTGACCTATTATTTATTAACACGAATAAGTACAGTAACTAGCTTTACAACCGGTATAACACTTGACCTACTTAATATTTTGAAAATATTTTGGTATGGATCGATGACATACTTTACCATTTGCCACCCTAGTTCCGCGAACGTCTACGCTCTCTACGGCGAAAAGTAATAAAAACAAAAAAAGTAAATTTCGAGCCCTGTAATTTGCAAAATAATTCGCTGAACTATGGTGGACAGTGATAGAGTACGTCAAGGGTCATCGATCCATACCAAAATATTTTGAAAATATTAAGTAGGTCAAGTGTTATAACGGTTGTAAAGCTATTTACTTATTCGCCATAGAGAACGTACACGCAATAAAGATTGCGGAACTAGGGTGGCAAATGGTAAAGTATGTCAAGGGTCATCGATCCATACCAAATTATTTTGACAACATTAAGTAGAGCAAGTGTTATAACGTTCGTAAAGCTACTTACTTATTCGCCATAGAGGGCGTAGACGCAATGAAGTTTGCGGAACTAGGGTAGCAAATGGTAAAGTAGATCAAGGGTCATCGATCATACCAAACATTTTGAAAATATTAAGTAGGTCAAGGAGCGCGTAAATGCATAAATGTTATTGAACTTTGAAGGCTAACATGTTCATGCAACAACAATTAGACAGTGTTACGTATGAAAATCTTTTTTTAAACATATTTGTGCTGATGACACAGGGATTTTTACAACAGGTGAAAATAGCTTAAAATATATTTTTATTGAAATTAATGCTTTTTGTAATATTTCGGGGTAAAAAGCTAAATAAAGGAAAATGTAAAGGAATCTTGATTGGATCAATTCAGAATAACCTAGCAACCCCTCTTGGTATCACTTGAACGAAAGAGCCAATGAAATTTCTCGGAATTTATGTTGGCTATAAAAAAGGTATTTGTGAAAAAAAAACCTGGGATGATAAAATTAGGGATTTAGAGCATACTTTAAGACCTATGGGAAAAACGACACCTTGCCTTCTTTGGAAAAATGATCATAATTAAAAGTCGTATTGATTACCAAAACATATATTTCCAATTGTAGAAAAGTTACTGTATAGATTCCTATGGGGAAATAAAAAAGAAAAGATTAGGAGGAAACACTTATAAATAAAATAGAAGAGGGAAGGGTTAATATGATTGATTTTTATGTAGTTGTGAACTCGTTAAAGCTAAACACTGGGTTAAGGGATTACTGAGCCCAGACCCAGGCAAGTGGAAATATATTCCAAAATATTACATGCACTCTATAGAAAGTACATTAGAGATAAGTAAGCTTAATTTTGAAGAGCAAAAACAATTACAAATTATGCCTGAATTTTATTAATATAATGATTAATGCGATTGTGAAAATAAATAATATTGAACTGTTAGATCCTCAAAATATACAGGAAATTAAATCTCAAGCCCCGTGGAAAAATAAACGTATAGGCCTACTGTCAGACGGAAAGTCTTTATACTTCATAAATTAGGCTATAAAACAATTGGTGAAATTTTGGTCAATAACAGAATTTTAAGTCTTAGAGATTTGATTCCCTCGTTATAATAAAGCATAATGGGATAATAGAATACTTCAAGCTAATGAATGTTTTTCGTATTGAATGGAAGGAAGTATTGGCACAACCTAGAATAGAAAAAGAACAAGTTTGTTGGAATTATAAATGCATTTTCCAATCAAATGTTTAAATATGTTTTTATGATATGTTTATAATTGAATTAACGACAGTGTCAATCTCCCAAGGTAAATGTGAAACGGAGTTTTTATATAAAAAAGAGAATGAGAAAAATGCACAGAATAAATTCTAAACCACCCGGTGATATAATATATAGGTAACTTTATTTCTAAAAAATGTAACAAAACCACGCACTGTGGTGGATTTATAAAATCTGATAAGTTCTTACATGCATGCCTCTTACAACAACAAAAAATATAAAATAACGTAAAAACAATGATTCAAAATAACAAAAGCCACTTATTTCTGTTGCTGGCAATCTCACGCAAATGAATTAAGTCGTTTAAATTACTTAACTTGAAAATTTCTGATAAATAAATCATTTCTAAGTGTACTTAACAGATTGGTTTGATGTTTTCCAATTCGCCCTTTTATTGAATTAGAGTGTACAATACCAAACACCAATGCTGAAAAAGCAGGAGTATCTTCACTAATTCTAAGTATATGGCCAAGCATAGACCACCAAGCGGTGATATACTGACATTTAATTAATTTGAAACGATAAAGTTGAGGAAATCTGTGAGAATGAGAAAAATTCGCCCCAACCGAGATTCGAACCCGGAACTTTCTGCTTGATATGCAGATGTCGTAACCATTAGGCCACTGGGGCTGTCATGGTATTGTTCAAACTCGATTGGATAGCGACTCTTTAACATTCTCGGCGTGGTACGGCGGAACAGCACTAATCCCTCAATTGTACGCACGCGCACTAGAGATCAAATTGACAAGCCCTCATCTTTCAGTATTTTATTTACGAAGCGGGATCTCCGATGAAGATACTTTTTTATATATAAACATCACAGGCACTGAATAAATTCTAAACCACCCGGTGATGCCTTAAGGCCAATTTACGCAGACTAGCAGCGGTAACGGTAATAACAAATATAGAATCTATGTTATTCCTATGACAAAGCGGAGAGGACGGGCGGTTTCCGCTCAGGATAGATACATATGTAAATGAACTAAAAGAAAGCTAAAGTTTGTGAATAGAACTAGAAAAGTTAGAACTGCACAAATTAAAATACAAGAACTATTTAGCCCTAACAGTCTTATTCGACTTGAACCCTCACAATTATAAGGTAAATATTTATTGTAGAGTTGGGATAGGTGTGTGCAAATACACACAAATTATTTTGTGGTGTAACCTACAACTTTTATTCGTTCATCATAATAATATTTTCTCACATAATACTCTATTTTTTTATTATTTTCTTGAATTTATGATACCCACAATTATAATAATAAAAAGTAAAAATGCATATAATATTGTTTACAGTATAGTATATTACATTATACATTGGTATATAATTCGCGGTAAATTTAACGCAGATCATGAAAGCGAAAGTGCTTGATACAAAATGTAGAGCCAAATAGAAATAAATGATAAAGACGCTAGTAAATTAGCAACTGAACATTTTATTGCACTACAGGCTCTTTCATCGGAGTATGACCTCAATCTTCAGGTGCTTGGCTCTGAATGATAGTCACAAGTGAATACAAAAAGCTATAATGAAGTTTTATGGCAAAACTGTTTATGTGAACAATAGTATGCTAATTAGCAAGTACAACACATCTCTATTTCCTGGATGGACAGTCTATTGTTAACCGATTTCCTATTATCTAAATTACTGATACCTCAATAGAAACTTTCTCCTATGTCTACATCCACTGACCAATTCGTTCCTATGGTTAAGTGAGCTGGTTTCAGGCTTGCATATGATGTAATACTTCTCTTGCAAGCATAGATTACACCGTTTGTTAACATTGGAATATGGTTTACACCTCTTTATTATTCGCCATTTAATGTTATACTTTATGTTATCATCTTTTAGCTTCAAGATATACCGGCTAATCGTTGTGCTGTTTGATCAATGATCATGTTTATGAATCACACACAAAACTGACTGAGACATAGATTACATTTCTGCCATTAATCAAATTTCTTATTTAGAAAAATACTAATAGAAAATGTTGACGTGTTTTAATTAAATGTGCAGTAATTGTATTAAGTAATATCTCTTTGACCTGATAAATATCATTGACGGGTGCATTTATACGTACAACCTGTCACTGTGGCCTGATTTATATCAGAGAAAAATAAATATTTGACAATTATTGGACATGATTTACAACAGACTGACAGTTGGTTTTCAGTGGCATCACCAACACTAAAATAATAAATTACCTAGAAAAAATCATGTAAGTCTAACCTACTAACTAAAATTCTGTCATTTTTTTTAGAAGAGAGATCACGTCATTGGATAAAGAAAGGTAAATTTGTGGTTCAGAAGAATCCAGTCAAGATGGCTTCAATTAAGAGTAAGGGACAAATGAGTGTATCAGCATTGGGAAGGCCATTTAGACTTGGTATGTTGTATGATTGTCGTACTGAGAAACTCATCCCTGGTATTACTCTATGGGATAATGAATTCCTTCAACACCAACTTGTTTCACAACCCCAAGAGTCAGCAAACTTTACGATACATACTGAAGAGTCTATATCAGACAAAGCCAATGCCCTTGATATTAATGCCAGCTTGAAGCTGAGTTTTCTTGGTGGTCTTATTGAGGTGTCTGGTTCTGCTAAATATCTTGATGACCGCAAGTCATCCAATTACAAGGCCAGAGTATCGATGCAGTACAAGTGTACCACCAAGTTTGAGGAGTTAACAATGGGTCACCTAGGAAAGGGAAAGATCATGCACCATGATGTTTTCGAATACGGGATTGCCACTCATGTTGTGACTGGTATACAGTATGGTGGTCAGGCATTCTTCATATTTGAAAAGCAGTTTTCTGAAAGCGAGACTTACAAGAAAGTACATGGAGATTTAATGGTTGCCATTAAAGCTCTACCGGGGATTATAGTTGATGGTAGTGCTTCTGTAGACTTGACAGAGGATCTTAAGGATAAAGTAGATGGTTTTGAGTGCACATTTTATGGAGACTTTATTCCTCCCAACAACCCTACCACATATCTTGATGCTGTGAAGTTGTATAAGGAGCTTCCAAAACTGATGGGTGTAAAAGCAGACAAGTCAGTTCCTGTTCTCGTCTGGCTTTACCCGCTGGAAAATTTGGATAGCAAAGCAGCTAAGTTGGTCAGAGAAATCAATGTTACTCTGATTGAAAGTGCAGAAAACACTCTAGAAGAATTACGCGACTTTGAAATAAGGTGCAGAGACCTAGCAGTATCTGACCCATGTCAAAGGTTTCCCGATATAAGACACAAAATAAACAACTTCAAGGAAATGGTAGAAGAGTATAAACTTACTTTTCAGAAGCAATTGATGCAAGTGTTACCTGATATTCGAGGAGGGAGGACAGAAGAAATAGTTTTAGCACACCTTTTAGAGAGAAGAAAAGTATCGCCTTTTGGTTATAGACACCTTTCCAAATGGGTGGAAGAAGCTGAAGCTCTCGTTCGGGTGGTTGGCACATACGTCAGTAGCATGAGTGAAATACCTTTTGCAGACACACCTGGTGTTTTGTCAGCAACCATTTTGAACCCAAGTAACAAATATGTCATATGCTTCACAATGCGCTTGGTACAGAAAGAAGAACTACTAACAGCCATGCAGAGTTATCTTAAGCAAATCAAAGATGCTGATTACAATTTTGATGGAGAAAATGTATTTTCAGATTCTCTTTATGATGCTCTGGCAGACACAATGGTTCAAAATTCACGCCAATTCAAAGAATTTGCCGCAGCAAATAAAGGATCAACGGGAACATATTTTATAATCCATGAAGACAAAAAGGTGCTTGAAAATCCAGGAGGTTTCACATTTCTGTATAAAGATGGAAAACTGCTTGATACAAATTTTAAGCCTCCTTCAAAGCCAGGTATACCTACATGTATTGAATCAACTCATCATAGCATCCAGTTAGAATGGAAGGTTCCAGATCAGGGCGTCTTAAATATCACCTATTATGAAGTGTCTTATAAGCGACTTAGTATTGATGCAGATTGGACCACAGTCTCTACTTCTAGTAAAGAATGTTCATTTACTGTAGATGATCTAAAGATTGCCTCAGTATACCTATTTAAGGTGAAGGCAATTTGCGAAGTTGGAGTTAGCAAATCTAGTCCAGTTAGCCAACCATTGACGACTCGTCCGACATGTCCTCTTAGTAAACCAGAAGTCCAGGTTCCACCAGGCCTTCATATCACTGTTACATGGAGCCCTCCTGATATAATTGCTGAAAATGTGAAGATTAAAGCGTACGAGGTTCAGTATTGCAATCTGGACACAACAGCCAAAACTGGACCTAGTAATGTAGATAAAATGACCTGGCAAAAAATGTCCGTTCAAGGCAAGACACTGGAAGCAAACCACAAAGCTATAAATAACACTATATATAGATATCGAGTCCGAGCTGACTGTGGTGATGCTGGAAAAAGCAAATATAGTCCGATAAGTGAAAATATCTGCCTAAATATTTCACCAGAAGAAATAACAAAGGAGAATATTTTGCTGAAGTCAAAGTGTGTTCACAACGGCTCACCATTATTGTATGAACTAGAATTGAAGGAGGTTGTAAGAAGAGAATCAGAAAAAATCCACAAATATGAGTTTGGAGATCATAACAGAAACACAAAAGCTACCGAAAAAGTTATTATGGTTGTAGGTGCAACGGGAGCAGGGAAGACAACCCTTATCAATGGGCTGATCAATTATGTATTTGGTGTAAAATGGGAGGACCGTTATCGTTTTAAACTGATTCATGAACGTTTCAAAACTACACAGGCACTTTCACAGACATCGTCCATAACTTCCTACACAATCCATCATCAGAAGGATTTCCAGGTACCCTATACGCTGACCATCATTGATACCCCAGGATTTGGTGACACATCAGGTATCAGCCGAGATAAAGAGATAACCAAGCAAATTCACAGCTTCTTTTCTACTAAAGGAGTAGGTGGTATCGACCATATAGATGCCATAGGATTTGTGGCTCAAGCTTCATTAGCAAGACTCACACCAACACAGAAATATGTTTTTGACTCAATCTTGTCACTGTTTGGGAAGGATATTGCTGATAACATCTTTATTCTAGTCACCTTTGCAGATGGCAAGAAACCACCAGTTATGGCAGGTATCAAGGAAGCTGAGCTTCCATATAAAGCCTACTTCAAGTTCAATAATTCTGCTTTGTTTGCTCAAAATAGTCCTGGTGGTAAGGTCGGGAAGGATGAAGAGAGTGATGAGGATGAAGAAGAGGATGGAGGATTTGATACTATGTTCTGGCAAATGGGAACAAACAGTTTCAAACGGTTCTTAGACAAGCTGGGAGCAATTGAGCCCAAGAGCTTGGTATTGACCAAGGGTGTCTTGGATGAGCGCAGTCAATTGGAAACATACATTGTTGGGATACAGAGTGGAATCCAAACAGGACTAAATAAACTTGAACAACTGAAGAAGGAAGATGAAGTTCTTCGTCAGCACCAGAAAGATATTGACATGAATAAAAATTTTCAGTACACAGTTGAAGAGGAAATAGCTGTTCATTATGAAATTCCATCTGGTACATACATCACCAACTGCCTAACATGCAACAGAACATGTCACTATCCTTGTGGTATACCAGACAATAAATCTAAAAGAGAGTGTGCTGCAATGAGTGACGGTAAATGTCGGTCATGCAGAAACAATTGTCACTGGACGATGCATAAAAATATGCAAACGAAAATTGAGCTTGAAAAGCGTGAAGTCACGAAAGATTCTGAAGATTTAAAGAAGCGTTACGAGGATGCAAAAGGTGCAAAAATGACTGCTGAGCAAATCATGAACAAAATTGCAGAGGAATTTGAAAATGTCCAATTTAATGTTCTCGAACTGACCTATGAGGTGCGTAAGAGTCTAAATCGCCTTCAGGAAATTGCTCTAGTGCCAAATCCATTGTCATCAGTTGAATATATTGATATCCTAATCCAAAATGCAAAAGATGAAGCAAAACCAGGATGGATTGAAAATGTCCAAGAACTTCAAAATTTGAGAAAAAATGCCGAAGTTTTGAAGAATGTCGAAGATGACAATTTTCATCCGTTTCAGCAGTACAAAAGTATTCAGGATACATTACCAAGAAGTGAAAATGAAGGTACACTCAGCAGATTCAAAAAGTGGTTAAAATCCAAATTCCTTTCCGGCCCGACTCTCGACACGCTCCCAAATAAAATGTGAAAAATATGCTTGCTTTGTGATCATTTAAGCTTAAAATACGAAACCATTTTCTGTTTTACAGCAGTCTTTTTAAAAAAAGCTTTGCAAAAAATGAAACATGTAGGCATTATGTCTATACATAAGAGATTCTATATAATCTTGAGCAAAGAAACATAAAATCAGCAAACTGAAAAAAATTTAATCTAAAGCAAACAAATGCTTAAATTGTCAGACAATGGTTTTTGGTTATAATTAACTGTTTCTTTTGTGAAATAATTTTTTTTGTACAGAAGTGAATAACTTTAAGCATGTTTAATTCAGATTCAGATTCAGATAACATTTATTCAGATAATAATGAATGAACATATACAAAATAGAAAAAAGATATTAAAGTGAACATAGATAAAGCAGTAATTGGTAGTCACTATTATCCCAGTCCCACAAACAAAACACATTACTAAAAATAAAAATAAACATAGAGTATATAATTATATAATTGAGGATAAACATTACAGTATAATAACATAACTAACATCTTCTTTAATTTAATTATTTAAAATTATATTTCTATATTTTCATGATATAAATGAAATAAATACCGACATCGGTAAATGAAAAAAATATATACACATATACATACATACATACATAATTGAAAGTGATTACATTAAAAAACATGGACACTATGACAACATTTTCAAAAAAACTATTTCTAAATAAGAAATATTTATTACAACAAACGGCGCTTGACTGTTTGACGTAACAATTTCAATTATTTTTCTTTCTTCAGAAATAATGATTTATTTTCAATTATTTTTTTTAACAATCTGCAGTAAACATGTTGTGTAAATATAGTCTGGCCAACAAAAATATAACAATAAACTAAAATACAGTAATGAACTTGAATGTACATATTCCAGGGTAGGGGAATTACTCCCTAAGGTCATAGTAATCCGGCCCGCATACTATACTAGGTAGGCCTATAACGATGATGCAAAATTAAAAATTATTATTTTTCGAGCAAATTATACATTGCTTGTTAGTATTTTGTTTTAATATTTTAATAAAGAAAGAATTATGAAAATCTGACTTGTAATTTTCGGAATATAGGGTCAAAAACATCACCGTGTTTATTTAACCTCATTCAAAGAATTTCAGTAAATTATTTTTCCACGTAATGGACAATCCTTAGAGACAACGTGATTTCAGGGCATATGTGAGGAAATGTGTACGAAGTGTGTTGATTCGCGTCAGCCAATCAAAGGGTGAGAATTTAAAAATAGACTCTCTTTTCTCAGATGTACTTTGGTTCGAGCAGCATGGGCCTATAAATTAGTCGAGTATACAAATTCTCACAAACCGATGTTAATCGTAATTATACAGTTTCCTAATGATTCCGTCCTACAGGCGCGGCGCGAAAAATCAGCCAGTGTTGTTTTGATACATTACACTTTTTAATTCATTCATTCATTCATAATAACATTTATTTCTTATCTTCCAAAGTAAACAAAATAACAATTTAAATATAAATAAGGAGGCAAAACCCAGAAAGTAATAACATTTGGAGGTATTAAGTATGTATACTCAATAAAAACACCAGAAATAGAAAGATCTGGAAAATTTACAAAAAAACATTTAACATTTTTTTCTTTTAAACATTTACATTTTTTTTAAAGTTAAGAAAAGAAATTTTTATGATTATTGAAATATTTCACCTCTTTTGCATGTAAAAGAATGGGAAATTACATGATATCCCCCAAATAGCAGAAGGGCGTGATTTTCAAGAAAATTGGATACATTGAAAACAATTTCAAAAAAAGGATACAGTTGAATAAAAATGTGTTAAACAATCTTTTTAGAAAGACCTTTGTTAAAAAAGAAATATGTTTGTCTAAAAGCATTCTATATTTCATTATTGTCATCGTTGTTATTAGTAGTCTTGTATTCGTTCTACTTTTATTTCTTTTGTAGACATTTTACCCACTTTCATTTATAAAATTAACATAAGCATAATATTTACTATAATATATCTTATACATAATAATAGTGTTACCATAATTATAGTTTTCTTAAATTCATATCTTTATCTAGTTTTTATTTATTGCATTTTTTATAACAATAATAGTTTTAACTTAATGTTTGTATAATACATATGTAATAACATTTTCATTAATACCTTATATTCTTTATCTATTTTATTTTTTATATTTTATAGAAATATTTATAACATTTTCTCTTGAAATTTTCTTATACATAATTATAATTGTTTATGTGTGTTGTTCTTTTACATTTAAAAGGATAATATTTAGTTAAAAAGATAACTTATTTAATAAAATGTTATTCATATTATTATAATCACAATTTAAAATCGTTTTACTGTTCTCTGCTCCCTGTTACAAATGCTAGTTAAGTGAAGTATTGTTTGAAATTATATTTAATGCCGATGATAACTTTGTTAACATGAAATAAGGCAACTTACATACATCAGAATAGTGTTGGATTTGGATGGAACAATTGAGTTAACGTTACCATTGTCATTTGCAAAAAATAAGAAATAAATAGGAATAATCTAGTTTTAAATCTATTCAGTTTTACAAACATTGATTATTTACATTTAGTATGTGCCTTTTTTAACAATAATTGTATGATTTAGTAATGTACTGTTGTAACATACATTTTACGCTTTAGAAAAGAACAAATGCTTATGTGTTTCATTCCTTTAATCGATCTTTCAGATCTCCTAAAATCCCCTTATCGAATGGATGAATTATAGTATGTGTTAAGTATTCAGTGGAACATGAAATTGCAATTTCTGTCCAGGATTCAATATACTGTAACTGCCAACATGATTTACAACCCATTGAAACTAATATTATTTGAATACTATTTTTAATATAGTTAAAACTAGTACTAGATTAGATATTTGATTCTACTAACGAAGTAGATATGATCGATGCAATATTCAATATAGTCAAAAAGTGATCAGTATTCTATTAGACTCGGGATAATATCCAGTTTCCTGTGCACATAATACCAGTACTGTATGAAGGACTCGGAATCAAATCGAGTGGGAGAATTCAAATAACAACACTGCGTTGCGACCGGTTAGACATGTTCTCATGATTCAATTACATTTGAAATTGCAAAATAAACATAATTTCCAAAGTTGAAAGAGGAATAATTTTACGAAACATTATGGATTACTAAAGAATTTAAAATCGTAAATGACGATTTTTTTAATGATTCACATGTGTACTAATCAAATTTATTTCAAGGAAATAAGAAACAATTATAAAGGAAAACTAATCTAATATGGACTTTTGAGAAATCTATTTCTTGCGAAATTAAAATATCGAGCATGCAATATACAATAACAAACAAGAGCGCCACTGGCAGCAAAGATTGTATAGCGGCGCTACGCGGCGCAAGATAGATAACTGTTGTCAAGCCTCTATCTTATAACACTACGCGCCCAGTAAATCCATGGACGCAATTCAGGTTGACAGGTTATTATTGTGACTTAAATGTAAATGGTTTAAATTTTGCGGTCCGCCTCGAAGTATCTGTGGTTAACCATCTTGAGGATTGATTCATGGAAAAGGGAAGAAATTATGTAAACAAAGTAAAATAAAAGTTTCTTTGGGATCTGGACACTTTCCGATTAATTCTGTGTCTTTACATTGAAATGCTTGGTTAGACAACTTCGTTCTTTGACCGAAACATCGTACGATATTGCCTTGACAACGACTTTATTCCTGTTCAAATTTTTCCGCCGGAATGGCGTCCATGGATTACAAACGTTACCTATCTTGCGCCGCGTAGCAGCGCTATACAATCTTTGCTGGCAGCAGGTCATCGACCATGATGTACTGAATTATTTCGAACATAAATGCCGAACCGGATGGAGGTATAGTAATCTCATGCGCTCATCATTTATTACAAAATACATAATAGTACAGGCTATATGTGACATTTATCCTATGTAACCTTGAAAAAATTCTAATAAAAGGTCTTTTGGTATTTTCTTGTAGCTTTAGGTGTGAATAAATACCAAAAAATTTTTGCAGCCTTCTAGTTGCTGCGTTAGTGAGATATTGAGGGTCAAAGGTCAGTGACCTTTTTGTGGCATTTGATGGCTCATAACTCCTCAACTCCTGGGTTTAAAAAGACAAATGTGGTGTCTACATCTATGTTTTAGTGGTCAAACAACAAAATAAAGTTTTTGCAAATTTCAGGTTACTTGTGCCATTGGTCAGATAGTCGGGTCAAAGGTCATTGACCTTTATTCATTAATAACTAATGCTAGTCTAGGACCTGGGTAAGATTTATATGCATTCAATTTAGGAGAGAATATCTCAACTGTTATAGGATAATTAGACCCCAAGGAACAACATGGGATATGTGCCAAATTCGCTATTGGGGCAAACATGCCCAAAATCGGGGTCAAAGGTTAAAAATGTGTGGTTCTTATATCTCGACAACCACTTGTAATACAGATTTGCTTTTGGTGTCAAATTGCTCAGAATATACATATTTATATTCAGTCTAACACAACTTTTACCCCAAAAAATGACCGGAAATGCTTTTACTGACCTTTGACCAAACTTACTTACTTAATGTCTTAAGTGGGTGCCATGATAATTTGTCTCCACACATCTCTATCAAGCATGCTCTTTCTCAGTTCACTCAGGTCTAGTTTGGTATCTTTCAACAGAATGTCAAGCCAAGTCAGTTGAGGTCTTCCCACTTTCCTTTTCTCTTCTGGTTCCCAAAGGAGAACTCTTGAGGCAGGCTCAGAGCTTCTCATAACATGACCGGCCAGGCCCATGCGACGTCTTTGAATGATGTTCTATTGCTGATCCATCCAGTGCGAGAGTTATAGAAGGTGATGAGGGGTTTAAATGTATGAATTGGGTCTTCTTGATGTTTAAGTATAAACCTATACCTTGTGTGGCTTGTTGAATTCTGTGCAGTAGATTTTCGGCAGCATGTATGGAATCTTCAAGAATGGCGATGTCATCGGCAAAGTCCAGGTCTGGTAGTACTTCAGCTGGATGTCTTCTACTACGCCTACGGTGGAGGTTGAGACCGTCTGATGATGTAGTTGCTGATCGCATTGCGTAGTCAAGGCAGACAATAAACAAGAATCGAGCAAGAGGGTCTCCTTGAAGTACGCCAGAGTCGATGTTGAAGCAATCAGTCTCACCATCTGGAGTCAGGACAACTGCTGATGTATTGATATACATTACTCTGATGGCTTCTACAATTTTATGAGGGAAGCCGTATGCTAAGAGGATCTTCATCATGATGTTGCGATTGATGGAATCAAAGGCTTTGCGAAAGTCAATAAAGATAATGACTGCCTCCTTGTGATGGTTCTTACCTCTTCAACAATTCTCCTCAGTGCAAGAATGTGGGTAGTTGTTGATCGAGCCTGACGAAAGCCATTCTGGTTGGGGAGTAGATCTTCATTAATCACAGGACGTATCCTATTTAAAATCAGACGATTGTAGATCTTTGCAGCCAATTGTGATAATGAAATACCCCTGTAGTTATCTGGTTTTGAAAGATCACCTTTTTTCGGGATAGGAACGATCCCAGAAATTCCCCATTCTGATGGCCTGTTTCCGTCAAGAGTTTGATTGCAGAAAGGAGTGAGAGCTTTCTGGGTGCCAGGTAATTTCCATATTTCGATGGGAAGACCGTCAAGACCAGGTGCTTTGCCAGATTTCATCTGTTTGCAGGCAATTGACACCTCAGCCTCGGAGAACTTCTCGGAGCTTATCTGGTGGTTGAAGTTGAAGATTTTTGCAGATATCCATGTCATCTACCACTGAAGTCTTCACCGATAGTAGTTTGTGGAAGTGAGTTTTCCATGCTAGAAGACGATCCTCTCCCATGATGCAAGAACTTTGAGATCTCTTCCCTGAGAGTTGTTTGACAAGTTGCCATGCAGATCTTAAGCTATTGGCCGATGCTGGTTGATCGAAAAAATGACAAAAAAAAAACACATTTTCGGGTTAAATTATTCTTTAAAATGTCAATGGACACACTGTATGGTATAAAATGGAAACATATACAATATGCTACCCATTGCTACCCAACTTGTATTGAAAATTTTTAATTAGGAATATGACTTTATGGAAAATGTGCATAATTGACTTCAGTATTTAGAATTATTATTAATTTATCTTTATCAACTGGTACGACCTTTCCTGATGATTTGAAGTTGGGTCTAGTTACATTTATTTTAAAGAAGCCTTCACTGGATCATACTTGCATGGCAAATTTTCATTCTATTTCTAATGTCACTTTCTTATCTAATAGATCCTTGAGAAATGCGTTGCTTTAGATCTCATACATTTTCTTGACGACAATAATCTGTTCGACCCTCTTCAACCAGCACCACAGTACAGATTCAGCCATTCTCAAGGTGCATAATGATATTATTTTAGCTCTGGATAAAGGTAATTGTCTTTTTTCTGTGTACCTCGACCTGTCGGCAGCTTCTGATACCATGGACTATTCCATTCTTATTGCAAGACTCTCGTCTATTGGTATCCGTGGATCTGCTCTAAATTGGTTCAAGTCATATTTGTCTTCTATAGGAAGCAGCAGGTCCAGATTGGTAATGTCAATCCACCTATCGACCTGAAATGCGGTGTTCCTCAAGGATCAATACTGGGTCCAGTATTGTTTTTAGTTAACATCTCGCCCATGAGTGATATCATTAAGAGACATTGTGTCCAATATCATGTGTACGCAGATGATACACAACTGTACATCAGCTTTAATCCAGCAGAGTTTAATGAGGCGAAGTCGGTTATCGAAGCTTGTGTTGTTGATGTTCTGTTCAGGATTGGCTAACTAAAAACATGCTGTTTTTAACCCTGGTAAAACAGAAATCTTATTTCTTTATTCAAAACACTTCAAGAAATTGGCCATTGCTAGAAACATCAATCACATCATCGTTGGAGGTTAGATATATCGGAGTTGTATTTGACTCAGCAACGATTATGTCCAGACATATCAACAACATTAGTAAATCTGATACCTACCACCTTCGTAACATAAGATCAATTCGCAAATCCTTAACCCACTCCTCGCTTATTAAACTTGTCCATGCACTAATAACATCACGGTTAGACTACTGCAATGCCATTTTGTTTGGTCTACCAAATAAAGAACTTAATAAACTACAACTAAGTCTTTCCTTTTTTATACCAAATATTTCATTACAACGCTAGAATTATTTCACCCAAAATAAACTTGCATTAATTTATACTAATTTTTGTCTAAATTTAATAAAATATGCATATTTTCCAAAAATAACATCACATAATTAAATACAAGTTGGGTAGCAAAGTGTGTCCATTGACATTTTAAATAATAATTTAACCCGAAAATGTGTTTTTTGGTCAAAGGTCAGTAAAAGCATTTCCGGTCATTTTTTTTGGGTAAAAGTTGTGTTAGACCGAATATAAATATGTATATTCTGAACAATTTGACACCAAAAGCAAATCTGTATGACAAGTGGTTGTCGAGATATAAGAACCACACATTTCTAACCCTTGACCCCGATTTTGGGCATGTTCGCCCCAGATAACGAATTTGACACATATCCCATGTTGTTCCTTGGGGTCAAATTATCCTATAACAGTTGAGATATTCTCTCCTAAATTGAATGCATACAAATCTTACTCAGGTCCTACACTAGCAGTAGTTATTAATGAATAAAGGTCAATGACCTTTGACCCGACTATCTGACCAATGGCACAAGTAACCCGAAATTTGCAAAAACTTTATTTTGTTGTTTGACCACTAAAACATAGATGTAGAAACCACATTTGTCTTTTTAAACCCAGGAGTTGAGGAGTTATGAGCCATCAAATGCCACAAAAAGGTCACTGACCTTTGACCCTCAATATCTCACTAACGCAGCAACTAGAAGGCTGCAAAAATTTTTTGGTAATTATTGACACCTAAAGGTACAAGAAAATACCAAAAGACCTTTTATTAGAATTTTTTCAAGGTCAAACCATATATAGCCTCTACTATAAGAAAATATCATACATAAAAGTAATATGTGTGAACAGGGAAAGAAACTTTCTGTTTTCTCTAACTTAAGAATACAGTAAACTTAAATTCACTTTATGCGTAACTTTTGAGTTTCTTTACTAGGGTAGGAGGCACTCAGTCCGGGATGCGATTTTTTTTTTCGTACATAAGTTGGGGACCCCTCATGAAACGTCACAAAATAAACATGAATAATTCATCAGTTAAATTTGTTGTTCCGTGTGCACCCAAGCGTATAGCAACAAGAAGTGGTTACACAAGTGCGGTACGATTTTAGGCCTATCTCCGCTGTTGTTGCGGTGTGCGATTTCATAGAAGAATAGCGGCGTTTTGTGTGGATTGTCAAAATAATCAGCCTTTAGTTTATGGTGTTTTAATATAATTTATTACTAAAATAAATTATAGTTTCTATTCATACTATTAGGCCTAATTATTAGTCTCTAAACCCATGTCTATTCTAGTAGTAGCTGTGTGGGTGTGTGTGACGTGTGTGTGTTAGGTATGACACAATCCGAGTAATAAGTCAGCAAAATTAAACAATAAACATTACACAAAAATACATTTTTTATTCTCGTGGGTCTAATCTTCCCATCTCATGTGTTCATATACGCGCATTTTTAAAGTTCCTTTGAGTACATGTAGGCTAGTCAATCTAGCATTTTGAGTGAAACAAATTGCAAACAGAGATTTCTTTTTTTAAATGGTCACATATGATAAGGTAATTATTTTTTGAGCATCACACCTCTGACACTCATCCCGAAGTATGCAAATTAGGGTGAAATTACAGGGTTACCATATCTTAAAAACTACTAATCGTAGAGAGTTCATTTTTGCACAGTCTGGTTCAGAATATATATATTTATATTTGCTCTAATGAGACATTTTACATAAAAATGTCCGGAAGTACCAAATTTTGACCCTTGACCCCATTTCTCAATATTTACATAAATATGTGATTAAAATTTCTGTAGAGACTTTATTTTGGACTCAATGACTTGGATATTGTTTTTCAATACCCACCATAGAACTGTATTATAATTCCTAAAATCACAACTTCGTCACGCACCTTGAAAGTATGCAAATTAGTAGTATAAGTAATATTAAATATGCAAATTAGGGAGTGAAATTACACCGTTGCCATATCTCGAAAACCGCTAATGCTAGAGTGTTGATTTTTTCACTAAAATATTTAAAATGTATATATTTATATTTGCTGTAATGAGACATTTTACAAAAAAATGCCCGGAACTATAACATTTGACCCTCGACCCCATTTCTCAATATTGTATATATAATTAAAACTAAAATGTCTGTAGAGACTTTGTTTTGCCCTTAAATGACTCAGATACAGGTTTCTAATAGCCAACATAGGAATGTTTAGTAAATCTCAAAATCACACCTGTATCACTCACCTTCAAAGTATGCAAATTATTAGTACAAGTTACATGAAATATGCAAATTAGGGGGTGAAATTACAGGTTCCTATATGTATCGAAAACCGCTAAGGTAGAGAGTTGATTTTTTCAAAAACTTGTTCAGAATGTACATATTTATATTTGCTCTAATGAAACATTTTACGAAAAAATGACCGGAAATACAACAATTGACCCTTGACCCTATTTATCAATGTTTGCATACATAATGCGACTAAAATGTCTGTAGATAATTTTTTTGGACTCAAATGACTCGGATACAGTTTTCCTATTGTCAGCATAGGACCTCTTTGTAATTCCCAAAATCACATCTTTGTCACATACCTTGAAAGTATGCAAATTATTAGTACAAGTTACATGAAATATGCAAATTAGGGGTGAAATTACAGTCTTCCCATATCCCGAAAACCATTAATGCTAGAGAGTTGATTTGAATTCAGAGTTGATTCAGAATGTACATATTTATATTCGCTGTAATGAAACATTTTATGCAAAAATTGTCTTGATTGAATTATGACATTTGACCCTTGACCCTATTTCTCAATATTTTCATATAATTCAACTAAAATATCTGTACAGACTGTTTTGGCCTCAAATGACTCAGATACAGGTTTTCTATAGCCAGCATAGAACTGTAGTAATTCTCAAAATCACACCTTTGTTACTTCCCTAGAAAATATAAAAATTAGTAGTACAAGAGGTGAAAGTTGCCATATCTCTATCGGTCATTAGCGTTTTTCGAGATACATAAGGCTGTAATTTGCATATTTCATATAACTTGTACTAATAATTTGCATACTTTCGAGTTGCTTGACTTTTGGAATTACTAAACGATCCTATACTGGCTATATAAAACCTGTATCCAAGTCATTTGAGGCCAAAACAAAGTATGTACATACATTTTAGTTGCATTATATGCAAATATTGAGAAATAGGTTCGAGGGTCAAATGTCATACTTTCGATAAATTTTTTTTTCAATAATGACCCAGATACAGGTTTTCTATAGCCAGCATAGAACTGTTTAGTAATTCTCAAAATCACACCTCTGTTACCTCGCTTGAAAGTATGCAAATCAGTAGTACAAGAAAGTTGCCATATCTCTCTCTCTCTCGGTCATTAGCGTTTTCGAGATACATAAGGCAATTCACTGTAATTTGCATATTTCATATAGCTTGTACTACTAATTTGCATACTTTCGAGGTGCTTGACTTATACTGGCTATATAAAACCTGTATCCGAGTCATTTGAGGCCAAAACAAAGTCTGTACATACATTTTAGTTGCATTATATGCAAATATTGAGAAATAATAATAATAATATCCTGGATTTATATAGCACCTAATGTTGTGTAACCTCTAAGCGCTGTACATAAACTAATACGAAAAAAGGGAATTCCAACCATGCCAAAACGAAGGCGTGATTTTGGGAATTAGTCGCATTATGTATGCAAACAATAATAAATGGGGTTGAGGGTCAATTGTTGTATTTCCGGTCATTTTTTCGTAAAATGTTTCATTAGAGTAAATATAAATATGTACATTCTGAACAAGTTATTGAAAAAATCAACTCTCTAGCCTTAGTGGTTTTCGATATATAGGAACCTTTAATTTCACCCTCTATTTTGCATATTTCATTTAACTTGTACTAATAATTTGCATACTTTGGAGGTGAGTGATACAGGTGTGATTTTGAGATCTACTAAACAGTCCTATGTTGGCTATTAGAAACCTGTATCGGAGTCATTTGAGGGCAAAACAAAGTCTCTACAGACATTTTAGTTTCATTTATATATGCAATATTGAGAAATGGGGTCGAGGGTCAAATGTCATACTTCCGGTCAATTTTTTGTAAAATGTTTCATTGGAGCAAATAGAAATATGTACATTTTGAATACGGCTGTGAAAAAATCAGCTCTCTAGCATTAGTGGTTTTCGAGATATAGGACAACTGTAATTTTTTCCCCTTATTTGCATATTTTATTTAAATTGTACTACTAATTTGCATACTTTCGAGGTGTGTGACAAATGTGTGATTTTGGGAATTACAAAGTGATCCTATGCTGGCTATTAGGAACCTATGTCTGGGTCATTTGAGGGCAAAATAAAGTCTCTACAGACATTTTAGTCACATTGTATATGCAAACATTGAGAAATGGGGTCGAAGGTCAAATGTTGTACTTCCGGTCATTTTTTCGTAAAATGTTTCATTAGAGTAAATATAAATATATACATTTTGAATAGATCAGTGAAAAAATCAACTCTCTCGGACTAGTAGTTTTTGAGATATGGTAACCTTGTAATTTCACCCTAATTTGCATATTTAAGCTAATTTGCATATCATCGGGATGAGTGACAGAGGTGTGATGCTCAAATGTTGATCTCCTCATCATATATGACCATTTAAAAAAGAAAAATCTCTGTTTGCAATTTGTTTCACTTTGGGCTGTTTTTTTTGCTAGATTGACTAGCCTTAATGCATATTGTTTGATAATAAAATAGCAGAATTAAAAAAATACAGTACACAAATTATACACATTCTGCAACACATTAACGGTTATTTCATTGACAGCTGCTAACCCCGAGTCAACTACACGGCAGTAACGTTTAAATTAACCGCCAGGAACAATAATTGCATTTTGGGTAATTCTAACGATTTTTGTCAACGACCACCCATTTATTTAACCGGTTATTTCGGAGCACAAATTGAGCAGAAACGCGGTCTTGTTATTTTTAATACATTTTAAAGAAAACGGTTAATTTGAGTTAAGCAGCTGAAACAGACTCTGAGTCAACTTCACTGCAGTATCGTTTGGATTAACCACCAGGACCAATTGCATTTTGATTAATTAACGATTTTTGTCAACGAACACCCACTGATTTAAACGGTTATTTTGGAGCAAAAATTGAGCAGGAATCAGTCAATATAAAATTACATTTTAGAAATAATGGGTTTATTCGGCTTTGCAGCAGAAACAGACCGAGCATATAACCGGTTAAAATGAGGATGATTAAATTAACCCCATTTTCTTGGAAGCAGAAACGGGACAAATTTCACATAACCGGTTTATATGCGTTCTAAAAAATACGGTTAAAACATCCATTCGAATGGAACTCGTTAATATAACGCCGTCTAACCGGTTATCGATGTGCAATTTTAGCAGCCACGCAGACTACGGATATTATACAACCGCTGTTCTCTCGTCAACTACCGTAGTATCTTGTGTACATTTGTACTCGTGATTTGACTTACAATAGAATAAAATAATTTAACATTATTTAAACAAGGCTATATACCTGGCAGGCCCAGTCGCGTGCACACATTTGAGTTATGTTTACCAAACCGACCGACATATAGTGAGCTATAGAGTCTTCGTTTGGGTCTTCGTTTTTGGTTCTTCGGTCTTCGTTTTGTATGCATGCATAATGATGTGTACAAAACGAATTATTGTCCTGCATGTACATTTGAAGTCGCCAGTTTTTTACCGCTGAAATCACTATGTATTCGAGAATCATCTGTGGGCACGACCTAGATGGTACGCGAGCGAAGTGAGCGTACCATCTAGTAAAGCCAATTAGTAGTCTCCGCAACTGAATGAAGAGTCTAGAGGCACTCTTAGGTAATTTATATTGATGATTTAAATAAATAATGAATTACATGTTTATTAATACGTAATATCAATATTCATGTAGGCCTATGTAATTGATAAAAATTGAATTGTAACATTTCCAAATTAGGACACGGCAGATGTAGTTCTGGTGCAGGTATCCTTTTTTTTTTTTTTGCTGTTTTTTATATTTGGTCACCGCTGCGTCGCTTCTTTCTTGTGTTTAACAATACTGAAATCTTTTTTACACTTAAAGCCTAACTTCAATACAGCAATGAGTAACAAATGATTTTTTAATGACGTAGACGTAAAAATATTTATATATTTTTAAAAAGAATTAAATTGAAAAAATACAAAATAAACCAATGATACTGTAGGACAATTTAATACAGTACCTGTATTACCATGTTGATAATGATTTTTCTTTTATATTTTTGCAAATAGTTTAGGAACCTGTATCCGTCATATAATGTATTGTTTTGATGTATTATGTTAAATTGGATGCACCACTTCTGTGGGTGCCACCGATGCAAAGGTGTCATTTCCTAATAAATTATTATTATTATTATTATTAGTGTTATTATTATTATTATTATTACAGTAACCATAAAAAAAAACCAATAAATCATTCTAAAATTAGGTTAAAACAATTTGTTTAAATGATTTAAAATTGTACTAACACTTTAAAACCACGTAGGCCTATAGGGGCCTACCTTTATTCTTTTCATTATTTCCATTATTTACACATGTACATTGCGTTCCATTTTTATCTTTGTGTTATATTCTTATTTAACACAAATGTATTTTCTCAGAGTACAGTATATTTCTAATTTGTTTTACTCTTGTTTCATTAACATGACAGGAATACATGATATAATCATTATTTGTAAACATTATTTATAATACAATTTTGTTAAGAACATAGGCCTACTACATACATAAATCTCCTAAAGTGAACGACCAAACTGTATCTTCATTCAGTCGTTAAGATCGACTTCAGTCACTCGGTCTAGGAGAGTATATTACTTCTCTCTCTCTTATTTGTAGTTCTGATTAGAATCGAATAATCTTAGATTTTGCCATATATAAACTTACAAATACACATCTTTGATATTACTATTATGTTATTGAGTATTTTGTAGACACCTTACTCGTAAAATTATCACAAGCAAATATAAAATTATAATCTAAAATTGTAATTCTTGATTTGTGAACTTATATTAATATCTTCAGCATTGTTCCATATTTCTCTTATTTGTTTTTAATGGAAGAAGAAATTTCGGTTTCGAGTTGATCATCAGCCGTTAGCCATTAGCACATTAGACTCGTAACTTTCATTATACGAATACGATTAATGTTATATTTTGACATGTTAGTAGCATGACATTTCTACGTTTAAGTACATACCGGTATCTCACTATTGTTAGTTATTCAATTACACATTCTACTATTAGTATATTAATAGCTATTCGCGCCTGCTTTGTTTTAGACTGGCACCTTTAAAGCAGTTTATCAAACACTATATATGTCGAGAATCCATACGGTGATCATTTATCTGTAAATACTGTATGTTTTTGTTTTATGCACTTTAATGTACTTTTTTTGTAAGTAGCACTAAATAGACCATCATAAACAATTGCACTAAATGTATCTAAGTTAAAGGTAAAGGTAAAAAACATAAGGTATTTTAGTTTTTAATAGAGATATTATAGAGAGCGGTATCTTATAATATAGATATTTTAGGTTTAAATAGAGGTATCTTTAATAATAAGAGATATTTCTCGATTTAAAATTAAACATTTATATTTTTCGAATAAATGGCAGTCCAGAAGCCGTAGAAAAACTAAAACTTAAAATTAATTCAACTATATTAGGTTGAAAAAAAACCTACATTATGAAAACATCAGCATCTTTTGATTTTGTGACAATGTTTTGTTACCAAGTACTTATTTTTATGCATTGTTGGTTCTTTAGTATATATTATTGATTCACTACTACTACTACATTAAAGAAAACTGAATTTACGATATTTAAGCCGCAGGATAGTCTGTAGATTCACGTTTATGGTATATTATTATTATTAGATTGAAAGTCGAATAACATAGCAACTAGAGCATATTGATTTTATGAAGAGAAACATGTTTTGTCATCAATAGTAGTGTCTTTTGTGTATTATCGATTCACGAGCAAATCTAACTATTTGCACTCAATAGAACAGCATTGAATTCGATGTAGCGTATTGTTAGGCATATCAAGGCTTATTTTATGTTATGAATTTATGAATACAATGGTACAAATACAAAGTGTTAGAGAATAGACCTTACTTTTTAGCCAAAACCTAAAGCATTCGAGAAAGCAGCGATCCCATTTTGGATACAGAGCAATTATAGACGGCGCACACTATAATACAGGTTGATTGAACGAGAACGCTATCCATTCTGTCGTGGAAAAAAATAAGCGCGAACAACCCCATTTACATGGCTGCACAAGTTAGTGTTTACTGGCTAACCGACCGATCGACCGACCAACCGACCGACCGACATAGTGTAACTGTAGAGTCGCGTTGCACACGACTAAAAACGAAATTTCACTCTCAATGAGGAGCGAGTTCAATACAACATTTATTTCATGTGACCCATACTTTTCCAATAACATTACAGTATGTTATAAATATATACTGTAAAACCTCGAAAAAAAAGCCCCTTTTTTCGAAATGAGCTTATTTTTGGTCTGCAAACGTAATCTTGAAAAGAAATCCACTCGAAATCAATCCCACTGGGCTGCTTTTTAAAATAGTATGGGCTTCTTTTGAGACTATGTTATTTTGATCACAAACATGTAAAATTGTCACAAAAACCCTATTATCTTTAGTTTGCAAAATTAATCTCGAAAAGAAGCATATCTTGAAAAAGAAGCCCACCAAAGAGATCTAAAAAAGAAGTATGTGGGTTTCTTTTAGAGGTTTTACGGTATATGCTATACTTATTTTGTTCATGGTTGAACCGAATAAACAATCTTTATGAATACATAAAAATAACACAATCCACTTCGTTTCAAGTTTATTAGGTTGAAATAAAAATAATATGAAAATATATATTGATTTAAAAAAAATTCCTGTCATAAAATACTTGTTTCTTTTGTATAATGAGAAATGAAGCAGCAATTTGCATTTTGTTCGTAATTATCGATTTAATACAACTGTAATGATGTGGGTACTAGTTTGACAAAAAAAGTGTGATGTACCCAAATATGGTAGTGATAAGACATCATTGTGTCCATATATGGGAACATCACATTTTTTTGTCACAAAGTTTGATAGTATAGAGTTTCAGAAAAGGAACAATACAGGCTATACATTTACAAGTGATTGATTTTAAAGACACGACAGACGTATATTCTCTATATAATAATATATTAATTACAGCACATATAAATAGAGGTAAATTATTATATGCCTAATATAACATTATGCCTAATATAATATTTAAACGTGTTTTAGAAATGGCCATTTTGAAAAGACACAGTCCTTCTCCGAGACCTGTGAAATACAAAAAAAAATAATTTAATGATTGATAATAAAGTATAAAATTCGTGCTAATTGTGGATTTACCATACCTTCCTGTATATATGGCATCTGCTGAATAAAATGTTTTAAAATGAATTTTAAGATAACATGCTTAAATGATTCTCTAGTTAATATTAATATCTGTGTATTTGATACTATTAACCTCTGTCTACACTATCAAACTTTAAATGACAAAAAAATGTGATGTCAGTTTAAACGAACAGTGTACTGGAAAGTTAACGGATTCAAAATAAAATTCATACAATGCTAGACTTGCTCCAAGTCTGTATTCATTGTCTCTTTTTTTATTTATTTGTTTCTATTTCGATTTTTATCTGAAAATACAAAATCAAGTAGTATACTTATGAAACGCCATATGTGCCAAAATATTTATCTTTTTACTAATATTAAGACAAATCTCCGTCTGGAACCCAGACTAATACAATGCATGCAATGATCTTATTGATCATCATCGATTTAAATGATTATCCTATGTAGTTCTAGGAAGTGTTTTCTGTAGGGATATTTATTATTTCTTGTCGTTTGTTATCGTCCTAGTTTAAACAACACTACATTTATTGCACATTAAAACCTTCTCTGCTCTTCTATTATTACTGTTTAACAACAAATTTTTCTTGGTATTTTTTTACTTAATTTTAACTTAAGCTTGATTTTTTTAAACGTTTTAAACTTTTACAATTGTACATATTATTTGTCTTTCTTGTGCTATCCCCTTGTTATTGCTTGTTATTGTGCATTTGACTGCCTTCTGTTTGTACTATTTTGTTATGAATTTTTATGAAAATATAAAATAATATATCTTAAATCTTTACAAATACACTTATGTTTTAAATAATTAGAATTGTCTTTTAAGCAAATAAACAATTACACATTTAATTATACCTAAGTTTTCATTGGTGTTTTTTGTTGTTGCATAGTTTGCTGCTTATTGCGCTCCATATAAGGTAACGATTATACAGATTCATGCAGTTCCAGTGCATAGATACCATTAACCAATTAAATGGATGCAAAGCTGTAAATTCCCTTTGAATCTTAGTGAATAAATAAAGGTGTGAACAAAGAATATAAGAAAAAAATAATTTCATTGTTTTTTTTTGTTGTTGCATAGTTTTGCTGCTTATTGCGCTCCATACAAGGTAACGATTATCCAGAGCCATGCAGTTCCAGTGCCTAGATACCATTAACCAATTAAATTGCTGCAAAGCTGTAAATTCCCTTAGAATGTTTAGTACATAAATAAAGGTGTGAACAAAGAATATTATAAGAAAATATCATTTCACCGTTTTCCGTCGTTTAGGAACCAGGTCCTCGCTGAATTTTATTTTAAGGTGAGAGCAAAGAATATAAGAAGAACATTTCTTTCCAATGTTTTCCACCGTCGTTCAGACTGCAAATCCTCGCAGAATTTCATTTTAAGGTAAGAACAAAGAATATAAGAACATTTCTTTCTAACGTTTTCCACGATCGTTCAGGCTGCAAGTACTCGCTGAATTAAATTTCAAGGTGAGAACAAGGAAAAACAAATATTTGTTGATGATTTATTCATGGCGTGGAGTAAAATATATAGACGGATACAGAAGAATGAAAATAATGACACTTCCACGCTAAATGATACAGAATTAAAAATAATTTACAAACTAGTCCACTTTAAATTAGAATAGTATTTTACAATGGTCTCAGAATCTTTTTTATTTATTATTTTGTAGGTTCTTTCCACTTTTATTTCTTCATCTGGTAAAATATTGAGTTACAATATAAAATACAGTGTAATAACACGTAAATGTTAGTATAATGCCATACAGTCATTTCCTTACTGTTTTGGTAAAATAAATAAATGTTGATTTTATTTAATTTAGAGCGAATGATTTTCTTGTATTTTCTACCGCTAAACATTATTTTATTAAGTAACATTCATTTTGTTCTACTCATTATTTGTATATATTTTCCTAAGTTGTGTAATCATCTTGGCATTATTTTTTAATTATTTGTTTTCCTTTTCCTGTGATACATCACCACCAAATTCATCTTTTAACATAACGGTTGTATTTGACATAACATACAAAAATGTTGTTTTCCAACATTGTATTCAATCCATTAAGCGATTATGAAATAAGTTTATTTTGTGTTTTAGGTAAGCAAACTTTATACATTACATTAGTAAATATGGAAAGGATTGTCTGACTGTCATTTGTAACGTTATCATTTTCCTCTATCGTATCAATATTATTGCGTATAAATCAATCTGGTTTCTCAACTCATTTTGATATATAATTGCTCAATAAAAAAAAAAATGATGTCCGATTTTGGTAAACTTTGGATATGATGTTCATGTTCACCATATAAACCATATATATATAACAAATTCTGTTGCAATTTGTTCTATGTTTTACTGGACTAAATTGGTTACCCAAAACTGAAAATAAATTACATTATTGAAATAATATATATATATATATATATATGTTTCTTTCCTATAGGACAGATCACATAATTGAATAAGAAAGGTGAACTGTTTCAGAAGACAGGTGTAACCTTATAAACAGTACAGTATGGGTTCCAGTCAGAGTAAAGGACCGATCAATGTACCAGCATTGGGGAGACCGTTCAGACTTGGTATGCTGTATGATTGTCTTAATGAGAAACTCATCCATGGAATTACCCTGTGGGATAATGATTACCTGCAACATCACCTTGTTTCACAACCCCAGGTGTCAGCAAACTTTAAAATACACACTGAAGAATCCATAGCAGACAAAGCCAATGCCCTAGATATTAATGCAAGCTTGAAACTTAGTATTCTAGGTGGTCTTGTTGAGGTGTCTGGTTCAGCTAAATATCTTAATGATCGCAAGTCATCCAATAACACGGTCAGAGTATCGATGCATTACAAGTGTACCACCAAGTTTGAGGAGATAACAATGGAACACATGGACAAAGGAAAGATCATGCACCATGATGTGTTCGAATACGGGATTGCTACTCATGTTGTGATTGGTATAAAGTATGGTGGCCAGGCTTTCTTTGTCTTTGAAAAGCAGTTTTCTGAAAGAGAGACACAAAAGAATGTACATGGAGATTTACATGATGCCATTAAAGCATTACCAGGAATTGCTTCTTTGGACTCGACAGAGAATCTAAAAGACAAAGTGGATGGTTTTGAATTTATATTTTATGGAGACTGTATTCCTCCCACCAACCCTACCACCTATCTCGATGCTGTGAAGTTGTATAAAGATCTTCCGAAACTGATGGGAAAAGCTAAAAACTCAGTTCCTATGCATGTATGGCTTTACCCACTGGAAAAGTTAGATAGCAAAGCAGCAAAGTTGGTCAGAGAAATCAGTTTTACTCTGGTTGACAGAACAGAAAAAACCTTAGAACAATTACAAAGCTTGGAAATAAGGTGCAAAGACCTAGCAGGATCCGAACCATGTCAAAAGTTTCATGTTATAAGAAAGACAATAAACAACTTCCAGGAAATGATAGAAGAGTATAAATTCACTTTTCAGAAGCAAATAATGCAAGTATTACCTAATATTCGAAGAGGTGGTTCATATGAAGTTGTTTTAGAAGACATAATAGAGAAAAGAAAAACGTCGCCTTTTGATCATAGACATCTTTCCAATTGGATGGAAGAAGCGGAAGCTCTCGTCCGAGTGGCTGGCACATATGTTAGTAGCATGAGTGAAATCCATTTTGCCCACTCACCTGGAGTTTTTTCAGCAACCATTTTTAACCCAAGCAATAGATATATCGTATGCTTCACAATGCGCTTTGTAAAGAAATCAAAATTACTAACAGCCATGCAGAGTTATCTTAGGAGAATAAAAGATGCTGATTACAACTGTGATGGAGAAAATGTATCTAAAGATTATCTTTATGACGCCCTTGCAGACACAATTGTTCAGAATGCACGCCAATTTAAAGAATTTGCTGCAGCAAATACAGGATCATCGGGAACATGTTTTATCGTTCATGAGGACAAAAAGGAACTTGAAAACCCAGGAGGTTTTATATTTCTGTATAAAGATGGAAAACTGATGGATCGGAATTTTAAGCCTCCTTCAAAGCCAGGTAGACCTACATTTGTTGACTCAACTCATGATAGCATCCAGTTAAAATGGAAAGTCCCAGATCAAGGTGTCTCGATTATCACTTATTACGTAGTGTCCTATAAGCAAAGTAATGATTCTGAAACTGATTGGACCACAGTCTCTACTTCCAACAAAAAATGTTCATTTACGGCAAACGATTTAAAGATTGCCTCTGTATACTTATTTCAGGTGAAGGCAGTTTGTGAAGCCGGAGTAAGCAGAGCCAGTGTAGAGAGTGAACCAATGACCACTGGCCCAACATGTCCTCCTAGTAAACCAGAAGTTAAGCTTGCAGCAGGTCTTGTTATTGGTGTTAAATGGAACTCTCCTGATATCATTGCTGAAAATGTGGATATAAAAGTTTATGATGTTCAATATTGCATGATGGACACCACTGCTGAAACCGGACACATTGAAGTAGATAAAATGATCTGGTGTGATATGATGCCTGTTTTACACAATACACCGGAAGCAGAACACAAGGCTATAAATAACAAGATCTACATGTATCGAGTTCGTGCTGACTGTGGTGATGCTGGACAGAGCAAATACAGCCCGACAAGTGAGGCTATCTGCCTAAATATTTCGCAAGAAATAAAAAATGAAAATATCTTGCTTAATTCAAGGCTTGTTTACACCGGCTCGCCATCGGTGTATGCACTAAATTTGGAGGAAGTTGTGAAAATAGAATCAGAAAAAATCCACAAATATGAATTTGGAAATCGTAACAGAAACAAACCAACTATCGACAAAGTCATTATGCTTGTAGGTGCAACAGGAGCAGGAAAGTCAACTTTTATCAATGGGCTGATCAATTATGTATTTGGTGTAAAATGGGAGGATCGTTATCGCTTCAAACTGGTTCATGAAGATTTCAAAACTACACAGGCAACTTCACAGACAACTTCCATAACATCCTACACAATCCATCATCAGAATGGTTTCCAGGTACCCTATACGCTGACCATCATTGACACCCCTGGAATTGGTGACACATCAGGCATCAGTCGAGACAAAGAAATAACCAAACAAATTCGCAGCTTCTATTCTACTAAAGGAATATGTGGTATCGACCATATAGATGCTATAGGATTTGTGGCTCAAGCTGCATTGGCGAGACTGACACCAACACAAAAGTATATTTTTGACTCAATCTTGTCATTGTTGGGGAAGGATATTGCTGATAACATCTTTATCCTAGTCACTTTTGCAGATGGACAGAAACCACCAGTTATGGTAGGTATCAAAGAAGCTCAACTCCCATATAAAGGATATTACAAGTTTAACAATTCTGCTTTGTTCGCTCAAAACAGAGCTGATGGTGAGGTGCCGGAAGATGAAGAGAAAGACGAGGAAGAAGAAGAGGGCGGAGGTTTTGATAATATGTTCTGGCAAATGGGAACAAAAAGTTTCAAACAGTTCTGTACCAAGCTGGCAGCAATTGAGCCAAAAAGCTTATTATTGACCAAGGATGTCTTGGATGAGCGTAGTTGTCATATTATTTAGGTTGTGATTCTCTGTGTTTAGAGAAGGATGCTTTAGACCAGGTCCGCCTTATATTTTTAGCCAATCAAAATCGTATAATTGTTGGAGGGAAAATGTTATCCTCCTCTGAAGCCTATAATTTGCATGTCCAGTATAAAAGTGGAATGTAATAGATATTAAAGGGAAGAGAGAATAAGATCAGAGTAGATAAACGGAAAGATGATAAAGAAAATATTAAGGCTTGACTGGTAGTGGTAGAAAGATGTATTAATCGAATTACAAGGAATAAAAGTTCTAGTTGAGTTAAATATACTTTTTGTATAAAATATCATTCAGTGACAGCAGTGTACGTCGAGTGGATATACGCCTGAGAAAGCTCGGAACCAACTAAAAGATAAATATTCACTACATGGTGGCAGCGGTGGAAATTTTTGTTTAAGATACATGATTTAAGTATCAAGAAGAAGAAGAAGAAGAAGTGACAGTGCCTACTCTACGGGCCTGTTAAATCAGTAACCAAAAAGTTAAATGGTTACGAAGATCTGGATTCCTGACAGTTTTTATACCGTGCGTTGTTTGGATATTACAACGAAGAAGAAGTACTGTTGAGCTCAAGACTGCTGGATATTCATCGGAGATACTGTATATATTCACCGAGGTCTGAAAGAAGAAGACTGAAGTAACAGAAGGAAGCCCAGTAAATTTGGAGAAGATTTGCAAAGCTGACTTTGTAAACTAATTTTTATTTCGAAAGTAAATTTTTGTACGGAGCGAACTTGGAACGTTGTTTGTGACTTTGAAGTAAATTAATGTCTTAGATTGTATTGCATTTATAAATTTATGTGGATTTCATATTTTTACATATCTGAATGGAATCAAGGTAATACAAATACTTTTATAACATATTTTGTATACATAAGTTTACATATTTCATTAGTAAAATTATGTTATTAGCATGACAACTTTAAGATCGGGTAAAAATATAGATAAGACTATGTCAGACAAAGATACTAGGGAAGATATGGTTGACCAAGTCAATGAAATGTATGATAACATGGCTAGGGATATTGATTTGCCCGAAATACCCGGCGGTATGCCTAAAGATATGATGCTCGAATATTTTCGAATGAAGTTCGAGGCCGAGGCCGAAAACAAAAAGTTAGAATTACAATACCAACAAGACCAATTAAGATTAGAAGCAGATATAGAGCAAAGAAAAATTGAATCACAAGAAAGAGTGAAAATGATGGAATTAGAAAATAGGTCTAGCTACAGTAATGCTAGGAATATAGTAGATGAAATGAAGGTAAAGGTTCCTACTTTGAAGGAATGAGATGATATTGATATATATTTTAGAACATTTGAACACTTGGCAGAAGCCACAGGTTGGGATAAGAATACGTGGTCCGCTAGGTTAGCACCTGAACTGTCTGGTAAAGCTAGGACAGCATATGCATCCTTAACCGTAAAAGAATGTGTAGATTATGATACCTTAAAGAAGGCAATCTTAGAAAAGTATGATGTGTCCGCAGAAACCTACAGATTTAAATTTAGAAATTCAAACAGAGTTAAAGATATGTCCATCAGGGAATGGCTGAATGAGCTCTCCCATTATTTAAAATGTTGGATGAAATGTGCTAATGTAAAAGAAGATGATGCTGCAGGCATTATTGAAATGATTATAATGGAACAGGCACTTGATAAAATGCCTGAAGATCTGAGGCTTTATCTTAGAGATAAACAAGTAAATAAGAGCTATGATATGGCTATGATAGCCGATGATTATATAGCTAATAGAGGTGGCCGTGGCTATTGGAATGCCGTAAATTCTGAAAATAAGCCTACGTATTATAAGGGCCAAGAAAATAGTAAACCTGGAGCTAGGCAGCAAGGATACAATAGGTATCGCGGAAGGGGAGGCAAATTCCATAACTATGGTAGAAATTTCCAACAGAGAGAACCTTCAAATGAATGGATTAATGGCCTATGCTTCAATTGTAAGGAGAAGGGACATAAAATAGGGGATTGTCCTAAGATGGTAGCAAAAGGAAAGACTAAGTGACACTAAGAAGGGCCCGAATGTAAAAGATGGCTTAAGATGTGAAGGAATAAAATCAGATAGACCCCAAGTAGTTATGGATAGTGTAGAAAATAAAATGGAGAAGTGTATAATACCAGGAAAATTAGAAGGACAGGATATAACTATGCTTAGAGACTCGGGATGTACCCAGTCAGCTGTTAAGGAAAGTCTAGTGCCTAACAAATGTTACTTGCCAGGAAAATGGGTTACGTTAAGAGGTATAGGAGGCGATATTACCGTCCCCTTAGCTGAGGTAGCTATAGAAAGTAAGATAGTGACAGGAAAAGTGATTGTAGCCGTAATCGAAGGATTACAGAGGGATATGTTATTGGGTCATGATTTGGACCAGAATTGTGGGGAAACAATGGCTAAAGAAATGTTCGTCCTAACTAGGGAGCAAGCCAGAATAGAAAATGATGTTAGAATACAAGACGAAATGATATTGTTAGGGAAAGATAGTAACTTTAATCCGATAGAAGAGCCGCCTAAAGAAACTAATGTACAGTTGTTGAAAACAGTAGTAAATGACAACAAAGTAAATAAAACTAAGTGTTTAGATGATATGAATGGAACAGAAATGAATAATTTGTTTGACGAAAATGAGGATAAAGCTAAAGATAAAACAGTCAGCACAAGCTGAACCTAACTAAACAAGAACTGATCAAATTGCAAACTAATGACGACTCACTCAAAGGAGTGTTTGACAGGGTAGTCCCTATAGAAGAAATAGGTCAGCATAGGGTATGTTTCTTTATGAGACAAGGTATATTGATGAGAAATTGGAGTAGTATTAAAGATAAGAATAACCAAGTGGAACAGATTGTATTACCCACTCAGTGTAGACAGGGTGTATTACACTTAGGTCATAATGTGCCATTTGCAGGTCACATGGGTGTTGAGAAAACTAAAAGTAGGATCCTGAACCAATTCTATTGGCCAGGTATATTTAAAGATGTGGTAGTCTATTGTAAAGTCTGTAAGCAATGCCAAAAGGTAGATAAGGGTAAAAGTAAAAGGAAACATACTTTGATACCATTACCGATTATAAGTACACCATTTAAACGTTAAGCGATAGACATTGTTGGACCCTTATCTAGAACAAGCCGTAATAACAAATATATGCTTACTATAATTGACTATGCTACGAGATATCCCGATGCTATCCCGTTACCCAATGTTAGAGCTGAAACAGTAGCCAGGGCTCTAATAGAAGTCTTTACTAGAGTAGGATTACCCGAAGAGATTGTACATGATCAAGGAACTAATTTCATGTCTTCAATTATGCAATCTATATGTAGTATGTTGGGGATTAATCAATTATTGACTACAGTGTACCACCCCCAAAGCAATGGGCTTGTTGAAAGATTTCACGGTACATTGAAAAATATGATAAGGACACTTACAGTTAAGCAAAGAAAAAATTGGGATAACTACATACCCCCCTTTCTGTTTGCATACAGAGAAGTTCCTAGTAAAGCGACGGGCCATTCACCTTTTAAATTGCTTTATGGTAGAGAGGTGAGGGGACCCTTGAGTTTACTCAAAAGTAATTGGGTAGAAGATGAAGAAACATCTACTGATGTTATCAAATACATGTTAGACATAAGAGAAAAAATGGAGGAATTAATGAAAGATGCTAATGTAAACAAACTTGAACAACAAGAAATTATGTCCCACAATTATAACAAGAATGCTATTGATAGAGAATTTGTAGAAGGGGACAAAGTGTTGATATTCCTTCCAGTAGGAAATAGTAAGTTAGACAGTAAATGGCAAGGCCCCTTCACTGTTACAAAAAAGGTCAATGATGTAAATTATGAAATATACATAGGAGGTAGAAGAAAAGAAAAACAAATTCTACATGTTAATATGTTAAAGAGATGGTATGATAAAGTAGAAATAAGTAAAGATGGTTATTATGTAGTAACAAATGTTCAGTCGATAGAAGAAGTAGACTTAAATGAAACAGTCCATGAAAATGAGTTAGATAGTGAAATAGACATAGGATTGTCTTATCATCAATCACAAACATGGAGAGATGTTAACGTTAGTAGTAATTTAAATGATACACAAACTAAACAATTAACAGAATTGTTAAAGTACCACCAGAATGTATTCTCGGATGTACCAGGTAGAACTCACTTAGTGACACATGAAATTAAGACTAATGGTGAAATGCCTATAAGGCATAGGGCATATAGAACGCCCCAAGCATTAAAGGGTAAATTGAAAGAAGAATTAGATAGTATGTTGGCTATGGGTATAATAGAACCTACAGTTAGTGCCTATGCTGCACCTATTATTGCCCTGAAGAAAGGCCAGAATCAAATTAGAATGGTGACAGATTTTAGATCACTAAATAAGACTACACAATTTGACCCTTATGTTATGCCTCGCATAGACGAAATGTTGGATGAGGTATCATCCGCAATATACATAACTACGTTAGATCTTACTAAAGGATTTTACCAGGTGCCTCTGGATCCTAAGACCAAAGACAAATCAGCATTTATTACACAATTTGGACAGTATTGTTACAATGTACTTCCATTTGGTATGCAAAATAGCTCTAGTACTTTCCAAAGATTAATGGATAAGGTATTACAAGGTACTGAGGGATATGCTAAGGCATATATAGATGTCATATGTATTTATAGTCAAACTTGGAAAGATCATATTTTTCATTTGAATGATGTATTAGAAAGATAGTAGTGCTGGATTGACAGCAAAGCCTTTGAAATGTAAAATTGCCTATGCTCAGGTAGAATTTCTGGGGCATAAGATTGGTAATGGAGAAATTAGACCCATGATTGATAAGGTTGAGGCTGTGGAAAAGTTTCCCAGACCTTTGTCTAAGAAACAAGTCCGATCATTTCTCGGATTAACTGGCTATTACAGAAAATTTGTACAGAACTATGCCGATATTGCTAAGCCATTGATTGATTTAACTTTAAAGAGTAAAAGTAATACCGTTAAGTGGAATGAACAATGTGAAAATGCCTTTGTAACTTTAAAGAAACGACTTACTGATGATAATGTATTAAAAGCCCCAAATTTTGATAAGATGTTTATATTGCAAACCGATGCCTCAAATTATGGCATAGGTGCAGTGCTGAGCCAAATATATGGTGAGGGTAATGATTATCCAATTGTGTACTTAAGTAGAAAGTTATCTGTACATGAGCAGAGATATTCTGTGCCAGAAAAAGAGTGCCTCTCTATTGTTTGGGCTATCAATAAACTTAAGTATTATCTGTATGGTTGTGAATTTCAAGTTCATACTGACCACCAGGCATTGAGATGGATGGACTCAATGAAGGGTGCCAATGTTAGACTTATGAGATGGGCTCTGTTTTTACAAGGATATACATTTAAAGTTATTTACAAGAAAGGATCATTAAATGGAAATGCAGATGGATTAAGCCGTGCATAAATAATATTATAGAGGTGTTATTTGTAGATAGTTGATAGTAAAATGGTTTTAAATGTTAAATTTTTGGAAAGATTGACACAATCTTTTTCCCAAAAAGGGGAATGTCATATTATTTAGGTTGTGATTCTCTGTGTTTAGAGAAGGATGCTTTAGACCAGGTCCGCCTTATATTATTAGCCAATCAAAATCGTATAATTGTTGGAGGGAAAATGTTATCCTCCTCTGAAGCCTAAAATTTGCATGTCCAGTATAAAAGTGGAATGTAATCATAGTTGCCATTTCTGGCATTATTATGCTTTTTGGCATTATTTAGAGGCCCACGGCATCTGGCATAATGCCGCGGCATTATTTAGCCGTTTTTAGCATAATCTGGCATAATTTTGTGTTTTTTGAACAACCAAAAAAATAATATACCACAGAACAAAAATAAAATATTTTGTTTAATCTTGCAATTTAATACATATCACCTTACACAATATCATATTGTACAAAACAGATCTGTTCGGGTTTTCCGTACAATAGTTCTTCCATCCTTTTGTTTCGGACTTAAATAGACTCTTCGGATAGGAAGGCTGCTCGAGAACTACCGTGTGTGCGATATAGGCAGCACAACAAATCCGAAGAGGCTAGCTATTGGCCAATTATGTTGCTCTATTTCAGAGACCATGCAGGTTATTGGATCCCCAGATATAGAGACAATTGAACGAAAACATTATGAAAGGGGTTTTGTCGTTTCAGTTCATAATTATAAGTGGCCGCACCTCGTCATTTCCAGTAACTAATTAGAAGCTCTAATTTTAAAAAGAATTTCTTCTAGGAGAATTTGTTTTCCATATTTCAAATTATGTTCCATTTGCATCGTCGTAGCAACCCTATTTTTCCAAATGTTCTTCACCTCTAAGCCGGCCCCAGTAGTGACCATGTGGGCGAGGTAATTTTTATTTAATATTAAGTGCCATTTCCGCCCATCGAGCAGCTCTATTTTTCCATTTTTTTTACCTCACCCCCAACCATGGTGGGGCTGAGGTCATGGAGACACATATATATTTTTATTTCCTATTTTAAATTATAATTGCCATTTTAAAAACTATGATGGGCTAAGATCCTGGAGGTACTAATAAATATATTTTTATTTCATATTTGAAATTAATTAGTGCCATTTCCGCCCATTGAACAGCTCTATTTTTCCAAATTTTCTTACCTCAGCACCAGCCATGGTGGAGCTCGAGGTCCTGGAGACACTTAATATATATTTTTATTTCCTATTTTAAATTATAATTGCCATTTTCGAACTATGGTGGGCTAAGATCCTGGAGGTACTAATAAATATATTTTTATTTCACTAAAATTAAGTGCCATTTCCGGCCATTGAGTAGCTCTATTTTTCCAAATTTTTGTACCTCCAGTCCCAACCATGGTGGGGCTGAGGTCCTGGAGACACTTAATATATATTTTGATTTCCTATTTTCAATTATAATTGCCATTTTCGAACTATGGTGGGCTAAGATCCTGGAGACACTAATAAATATATTTTTATTTCATATAAATTAAGTGGCATTTAAATCAGCATTTTTCAAAATTTTCTTATCAACCATGGTGGGGCTGAGGTCCTGGAGACACTTAATATATTTTTATTTCCTATTTTAAATTATAATTGCCATTTTCTAATTATGGTGGGCTAAGATCCTTTCATTTGAAATTAAGTGCAAAGATCGAGCAGCTCTCATATTTCAGCTCAAAAATTCTAAATTTCCATGGCTGTAACAGGTTTTTGTTGGGGGGTGGGGGGAGAAGGGTTCGTGGGTTGGTGTTTCTTTCATTTGCAATTACCATTTTCGCACCCCAGATATTTTTAGAATTATTAGTTATTACTCACAAAACTAAAAATACAATTTTTGAACGGCATAGGGATACAATTTAGGTCAGTTGGGGTTTTACAAACGTTTATTAGACTTACAACCGTTGGTGGCGCTGTTTAGGGCCAAATTTTAGGGATCTGGCATTTTTTTTCCCAATCTGGCATTATTTGAGACAGGATATGGCATAATTTAAATTTTATCGCTGGCAACGCTGAATGTAATAGATAGTAAAGGGAAGAGAGAATAAGATCAGAGTAGATAAACGGAAAGATGATAAAGAAAATATTAAGGCTTGACTGGTAGTGGTAGAAAGATGTATTAATCGAATTACAAGGAATAAAAGTTCTAGTTGAGTTAAATATACTTTTTGTATAAAATATCATTCAGTGACAGCAGTGTACGTCGAGTGGATATACGCCTGAGGAAGCTCGGAACCAACTAAAAGATAAATATTCACTACAGTAGTCATCTGGAAACATACATTGTTGGGATACAAAGTGGAATTCAAACAGGGCTAAATAAACTTGAACAACTTAAGAAGGAAGATGAACTTCTCCGGCAGTACCAGAAAGATATTGACATGAATAAAGAATTTAAGTACAGAGTAGAAGAGGAAAAGGCTGTTTATGAAGAAATTCCAACAGGTACATACATCACTAACTGCATGACATGCAACAGGACATGCCATTACCCTTGTGGTATCCCAGACGATGATTCTAAAAGTCTATGTTCCGCAATGAGTGATAATAACTGTCAGGTATGCGCAAACCAATGTCACTGGAGCATGCATAAAAATATGACATATCAAATTGTGATTGAAAGGCATACTGTCGAGAAAAACTCTGAAGATCTGAAGAAGCGTTACGAGGATGCAAAAGGGGCCAAAATGTCTGCTCAGCAAATCATGAACAACATTTCAGAGGAATTTGAGGATGTCCAGTTTAAA